>NC_136806.1:7842236-7849736 GCF_951216825.1 Electrona antarctica
GAGAGAGAGAGAGAGAGAGAGGGAGAGAGGGAGAGATTGGGACGAACTCCAAAAAAATCAGATCACTGCCTTCCCTAGCTTTGGACACTTTCTGTTTTACAATTCATATATTTGATATTGCTGTATTTAGTGTATGTGTGTTGTTGATTTTGTGTTTTGTATTTCGGCTACATTGAAAATGAGGGCCTGCCCCTCAATTGTACTCCGAGTTTAAATAAAGGTTATGATGATGATGATGATGAGAGAGAGAGGGAGAGAGAGGGAGAGAGAGAGAGGGCAATCGCTTCCGGGTCATTCGGTCGGTTAATTATTATTATTCTTCTCATGTCGTTCATTCTGTTGGCACTGGCCTCATGTTAGCGCCTATATGGTCAAAGTCGTACGATTTGTCACACACGTTACCGCAGTGAAATTTGTTCTCCGCATTTGACCCATCTCTTGGAGCGGTGAGCCGCCGCCAAGGAGCGGCGAGCTGCAGCCGTGCCGCGCTCGGGAATCATTTAATTAGTTGATTTGACCCCCCCATCCAACCCTTTGATGCTGAGTGTCAAGCAGGGAGGCATTGGGTCCCATTTTTACAGTCTCTGGTATGACCCGGCCGGGGATCGATGGTAACGGGAGGGACTGTGTGTTAAACATGAGTGTGTGTGTGTGTGTGTGTGCTGTGCATGGCCAGGTGCTGGAGAGCTTTAAGATCATGGACTACAGTCTGCTGCTGGGCGTGCACAACAAGACGCAGGCGCTGCGCGATCAGCAGTCCCAGGGTTCGCCTGCAGGGGGCGGCGGCGGCGGAGGAGGCGACGACAAGAAGCCGGCGCCGCAGCGGTCGCTGTACTCCACGGCCATGGAGTCCATCCAGGGAGGCTCCGCCTGCCGAGACACGCTGGACCACGACGACACGTGAGTCCACCGAGGTTAACCCATTCTGGGCGGGAACCCCTTTTGGTGTTTTAAACATTGTTATAATTTAGCTAGTGAAAAATAGCAGATCTACAAGCTCATAGCGCGCCACCGAGTGGCGCGCTATGAGCTTGTAGATCTGCAATTTTTTTTAAATCGTGAAAATGTGCCTCAAATCTTTGAATATATATTCTATCAGAGTTTCAGTTTTTAACTCAAATCTTTGCTTCTGGGAGGGTCCCTGGAACAACATATTTTCAGATGGGGGTCGGCGGCCAAATACATATAATTTTTGGGGTCCTTGACATGAATAATTGAGCACCACTGATATAGAAACATGAGGTTTTTCAGAAAAAAATACATTTTAAAAAGACATTTTTTAAATTTCGACGTCAGGCCTAAATGGTTTTTAACGGGTTGGAATAACGCGGTATACGTGCTACGTCCTACCGGGGGAAGCCCCAGACACTACGTCCTGCCTAAAAATGTAAGATAGTCCACCAAAGTTAAAGGTCTCATGACAGCCAATGTTTTGTTTTGTTTAACTGGCTTTATTATTTTAACACCCCGAACTCCCGGGGTTATTTAATCCATTAAATCATGGCGCCCAGCATTTTCGATGACGTCCCACTGTTGCGCAACAGACGCTCCCAGCCTGTGGAGCGATGCGATCGGTTTTGATATCAATAATCTCCGTCCTATTGATCAATCTCCGTCTTGAGCGCTGGGCGTTACTAATTGATAGTGCAGAAAACTCCGCCCTGTGCGCTCAGGGTGTTAACAGGTGTTGTGAGCTTGCAGAAATTGGTTAAAAAGTGACACATAATTGTCTTTTCCCTGCCCGTGTCCAGGATGGGAGGCATTCCCGCTGTGGGGGCGAAGGGAGAGCGCCTCCTGCTGTTCATCGGACTAATCGACATCCTGCAGTCCTACAGGTAGACATGAATCACCCTCACTTTGAGTTACACTGGCTGGTTCCACACATTTAACCAACTGATCCCATCAACTCTGTGTGTGTGTGTGTGTGTGTGTGTGTGTGTGTGTGTGTGTGTGTGTGTGTGTGTGTGTGTGTGTGTGTGTGTGTGTGTGTGTGTGTGTGTGTGTGTGTGTGTGTGTGTGTGTGTGTGTGTGTGTGTGTGTGTGTGTGTGTGTGTGTGTGTGTGCACCCGATGTAGTATGAATTCACCCATCGAATGCACAGGAATTACTATAAATGTCCCCCATCGTATGGGCCCAGACTGCATAATTCGCGCAGTCTGGGAGCTCGGGATTACTCGAATTACTAACAAAAACCCATGGAATGGTCGAGTTGCATTCGATGGGTGGATTCATACTACATCGGGGTGTGTGTGTGTGTGTGTGTGTGTGTGTGTGTGTGTGTGTGTGTGCGCGCTAGGGCTGTCAGTTTAAATGGCTAAAATCATTAATTTGAGCTCATTATAGACTACTGAAAAAACCCTCTAAACACAGAATATCAAGTTTTGTATGCACCTTCTGTCCACTAGAGGGCCCCCCATCCAAACGCCAAAGCTATTATTATGTATATTATACAGCAATTGTTTCTCTATTTTAATTTTAACCCATTTTGGTGTTATAGCATTATGTTATGCTTTAGCTATTGAAAAATAGCAGATCTACAAGTTCATAGCGCACCACGAGTGGCGCGATACGAGCTTGTAGGTCTGCTATTTTTGAAAAATCGAAGAACGACTGACATAGAAACATAGCTTTTTCAGAAAACTGTCAGGATGTAGAAGACATTTTTAGAATCTGATCTCAGGTCAAAATGGTTTAACAAAATGCTTGGATATCACGATGAACAGGCCAGCAATGCATAGTCTGCAGATTACGTTTTCTCTTGATGTTATTTTCCCGTTTTTGGATGCCTTCCACTCATCACCGCGTTCGGAAATAGCGCACTGACTGCACTGTGCAATGCAAGCTAATAGGCGAGTGCTCTCCGGTGCGGTGTGATATTTCCGAACGTAAATGTTCAGGAGTGGTGATCTGTCCAGTGCAGCCAATTCCCTGTTGCTTTCTTGAGCCTATGCCTTGTTTGTTTACGTGCTGCTGTGGCGCCGCTTCCTGCTTGTAGTCTGACTCACACCCAGCGGCAGCTATCCCACTTGATAAGAGTAAGGACCGGTAGCGACAGCCCCGCCCCCTGCTACACTCTGATTGCCCGGGGTTATTTAATCCATTCAATCAGAGCCCGGCGATTTATAGTAGCGGAGCACATTTAGCGGCGGACCGGATGTTATCCGGGATGTGGCTGTAGCAGCTAAATGTAGCCAAAACACTCTAGAGCCGATCGACAACAACGGGAGGTATGATGAAATCTACTGCGACTATAGCGACGGGACCGCAGTGGGCCGTCTAAGACATGATATTTTCTTAGAATTGGACGGAATGACCTTTTAAGATTTTCGGTCTCGTCGGCAAAACATTTTCGATGACGTCCCACTGTTACGCAACATCGAATGTTGCGCAACAGGCGCTCCCATGGGCTGTGGAGCGATGCGATCGGTTTTGATATCAATAACCTCCGTCTTTTTGATAAAACTTTGTCCTGGGCGCTGGGTGTTACTAATTGAAAGGGCGGTGAACTTCGTCCTGGGCGATCGGGGTGTTAACTCTATGGCTGGAAGGCGAGAGGCGGCCGGGCCGATTCAACAGCGGTAGTAGTGCATGCGTGTGTGCGTGCGTGCCCTGCTCACTCAGATGATGTGTGTGTGTCCCACAGGATGATCAAGAAACTGGAACACTCGTGGAAGTCGCTCCTCCATGACGGAGTGAGTACGAGTATAGATGCAACTAAGTATATACTGTAGTCTACATACTGTACTCCTAGCCTGGGCAGCATTCCATTTGGGGTTTATGATCCGGTCGGGAGCGAATGGAAACTTTCGTCATGTTGTAGTCAATGATTTGTAGTCATCTGGCAGGAAACCACAAGGCGGAATCAGAACTACAAATGGGTACTTTCTTATTCCGCCTTGTTGGTTTCCTGCCTGTTGACTACAAGTCAGTGACTACAACATGACGTATTTTACCATCCGCTCCAGACCGGTTTCACACGGCGATGTTGGAACACAGACCAGGCTTTCCTCCGAGGTGGAAAGACTGGTGACGCGACCTGACCTCAAAATTTAAAAAATCCGTAGTTTTCTGAAATAAATATTTTCACTATTTTTCAAAAATAGCAGACCTACGAGTGGCGCGCTATGAGCTTGTAGATCTGTTATTTTTCAATAGCTAAATTATAACATAATGTTTAAAACACCAAAAGGGGTTCCCGCCCAAAATGGGTTAACATACTCCTGGTCAACACATTACGAGTGGAAGTCGCTCTGTCAGATTTATGCTAATAAAGTTGTTGAGTTGAAGTACTGGAGTACTTTTAACTAAGTATTCAAAAGTATACACTACAGAGTGTAGATTTTCCCTCTTAATGTCAATGCACTGCTGTATTGAAAACTGTTCTATATTCTATTTTATTTTATTTGGCCAACTGAGTGTGTGTACTCAAAGTAGTGTACTTAACACTTTGATTGCTACAAGATCTCGACAGGCCTATTTGGATGTTGCTACCGTTTAACATTGCACAAAGGCCTTGTTCGGGGGCCCACAGCAAAATGTTCTCTTATAGCGAGAATCACACGCATACATCAAAAGAAAGCTGAACTTGTCCACTTCAATTTAAAAAATACATTTTGATTTTACCATGTTCCATTCTGGAGATATTGACATTTTTGCAACACCTGCATTTGCCTGGAAGTGGTTATCTTGAACAGCGAGCAGAGTTATGGATGGTTTAAAGTCAGAGACATTGACAGGCAGATATAAAATTGAACCCAATAAATATCCTATACATCCTATACACCGAATGAAAGCCCTGAATGTGTACTTTTACGAGGAAAAGAGTAAACATTGATCCCATGTACAGTTAGACAGTAATTGGTTATTGAATGCAGCTTGTGCCCACCAGATAACTTCAGAGAAGACATGGACGTGAACTCCTCAATATTCACAAAATAAGGCCTATAGCGACATATAAATACTATATACCGTATGAAACAGAAGACTCTCTGCTTTCATGGTCTGTAAACTTCTACTGTAATAATAAAAATCACACCCCTGTGAAGTGAGCGGTGCAACTGTTCTCTACAGTTGCACCGCGCAACTGTAGAGAACAGTTGCACCGCTCACTTCACAGGGGTGTGATTTTTATTATTACAGTAGAAGTTTACAGACCAAACTGTAAATAAAAGGTTTACATGACTTTCTGCCTCAGTCCGTATATAGCGAGCTGTAGTGAATAAGTACAGAACAGTTGCAACGCTCACTTCACAGGGGTGTGATTTTTATTATTACAGTAGAAGTTTACAGACCAAACTGTAAATAAAAGGTTTACATGACTTTCTGCCTCAGTCCGTATATAGCGAGCTGTATTGAATAAGCAGAGAACAGAATATGGGACAGAGTTGCACCACTCACTTCACATGGGTGTGATTTTTATTATTACTACAGTAGAAGTTTTTTTCTTATGAAAGCAGAGAGTCTTCTGTTTCATACAGTATATAGTATTTATATGTTGCTATAGGCCTTATTTTGTGAATATTGAGTACGGGTCCATGTCTTCTCTGCAGTTATATCTGGTGGGCGCAATGTGCATCCACCCAGTAACCAATTTATGACAGACTGTACATGGGATCAATGTTTACTCTTTTCCTCGTAAAAGTACACATTCAGGGCTTTCATTCGGTGTATAGGATGTATAGCATATTTATTGTGTTTATTGTTATATCTGCCTGTCAATGTCTGACTATAAACCTTCATAACTCTGCATCCTTTAGATGATGATGATGATTCACTGCTTTCATTGTTTTGATCGCAGTAACATTGGGGGGGGGGGGGGTCATGGGCACATTGGGCAGCAAAAGTCTTGATCGTACGGCTATAAAAAGTCCCATTCCACCGTTCGGTTCAGAACTATAGTATAACGGTGAGACGCGTTGTCATCATGAGCTGATTTTGTTTTTCAAGCTAGTATAGGGAACATGCCTGGGCATGCACGGTTTAGGACGCGGAAAAGTTCGTTATACATTACACCCGGGTCGATTACGTCCCCGACGCGTTCATTGCGGTCTTATCACTACAATTATAATGAATAAAAAAGCGTTACAATCACACGTCTGAGCGATCTCCGATTATGACGGCTCTGCATGGCGATACGTGATCCACCAACGGTAGACTGTCTGTTGTCATGGCGGCCCCTCTCGATACTGTAGTTCGTTTGTTAGTTCGTAGTATTGTAGGCTCGGGGATCGTTTGGTCGCTACAGTATGAAGAAGTAAACATGCATCTGTCCATGTGTGTTGCCGATCTGGTGCAGAATCTGCAGATCATGTGTTAGGCAGCGTAACAGCGTTCCGTATGTTTTTTTCCGAGACATGAGCCCCCATCTCGCAAGGCCCTCCTCCTGCAGGAGAAACAGGAGGGGAGGGGGGAATCGAGTATAAAAGCCAATAGGTGGAGGAAAGCCTGGTGAGGCGAGGTTAGGTGAAATTTGATTCTTTTCACACACGGGCTACATCGGCATGGGCGCATCCATTCTACACTGGTTTATACACGTAAAGCGGCCCGCCCTCCTGTTTTCAGGAGGGGAGGGGTTTTTTTTTTTTTTTTTTTTTTTTCTGATCACGTGAGCGGGACTAAGCAGCAATGATAGGGCGATGGTTCTTCATTGTCCGGGTGGGTAAAAAGATGAATGAAAGTATGCTATAAAAAAGTGATTGAAACGTATTGATACGTGATCCGCACCCGACGTTTGATTAATTGATAACGTATTGATACGCGATTCGCGTCGGCTGTGTTAAGTACAATTAAGTACAGGCCTACTCCATGTGTGTTTTGATGTCAATACATTGTACTTTTGATTAACAGAGTTTTACATGCAACAGATCGTGTGTATACACTGCAGCTATAGCCTATATATATAGCCTAGATTTAAAATAAATGTGAGCACTTTTTCCACCCCTGATTTCCATACAGCTGAGCAGTAATGCAAACTGTTGTGACAAGACAAATGTTCAAAGCAATAACTGTAGTCATGTTGCAGCTACACGTCGACCTTAGAGTATATATTAATAGAGACGGCACCGGATTTCTCCTCCCATCCACTTGCATTAAGTTGCTCTAAAGCGCATGAGGCGATTTCACTCCTCCTTCCGGGTAGGAACAGAGTGCATTCTGGGATTGATTGGGCCAAACACATGAATGCGCTGTCCGTTGACTATCATACCCAACGACCAGTCACCCTCTGTCTCTGTCGCCCCCTCTGTCTGGGAGTGAAAAATTAACACACTCACACAGCTGTGGAACTGAATAAATCTCTCTCTCTCTCTCTCTCTCTCTCTCTCTCTCTCTCTCTCTCTCTCAGGATACAGTATCCGTTCACAGACCTGGTTTTTATGCTGAGAGGTTCTACAAATTCTGCAACACGATTGTCTTCAGGAAGAGCTGCTGTGAGCACACACACACACACACACACACACACACACACACACACACACACACACACACACACACACACACACA
>NC_136806.1:7852236-7972236 GCF_951216825.1 Electrona antarctica
ATGTACAGCAGGGGTATTCAACTAGATTAGGTCGGGGGCCACAACTGTAGGATGATTGTGTGTGGAGGGATGTGTGTGGAGGGCCGCACAGCGTGCGCGCCAAGCGCGACATTTCTTTTCGTTCTACAAATGCATTTTGTGTTCAAACACAAAGATTTATGTAGGCTAATACATTTGTGCACAGTATGAGCACAGGGTGATATACGGTATGTCTATACAAGTATATGCTATACCTTAGAATAGACCTATTTGACAGAACGAGCGTCAACGAGCACTAGCTGAAAATACACACACACACACACACACACACACACACACACACACACACACACACACACACACACACACACACACACACACACACACACACGCTGGCTAATCCCTCCCACCCCTTCTATGGTGTGCTGCAAGATAGGGTGAGCACTTTCAGCCGCAGGCTCACACTCCCCCCGAGGATGCACACGGAACGATACGGACTCTCTTTTATGCCAACTGCTATCAGACTATACAATGCCAATGCATAAGAACTTCCTCCCCCCCCAAATGGCATATGGTCCTTGGTGGTCCTGGTCTTGTGTGGTTATGTCCATTTGTGTCTGTTTTGTGTTCTTCTGTCTGTCCAGTAGTTTTAGCTTTCTATGTGTCACATTGTGCTCTTGTAACGCTTCAATTTCCCCTCGGGGATTAATAAAGTCATATCATCTCATCATCACACACACACACACTCTGCAGGAGTCTGTCTAATTTCTCTCCAAAAGCCCTTGAATATGATACAATATAATTTAGGATTACTGTCATTATGATAATCTATCACTTTATATCGCACACATCATACCTGTAACTTTCATATGCTCTCTTCAAAAAAGAGAATACCCCTGATGTGCAGGTTGGGAAGGAAGTAAATGGGAAGGGGATAATCAGGATAAAGTGGTGGGGGGCGATCACCTCCTCTCCCTTTGACCTGCTGACAGGTGCATTTTTAGGCCTGTTTTGAAGGAAGCCAGCGATTTGCTTGTTTTGAGGGAAGGGGGGGAGGGCATTCCACGCCTGAGTAGCAGTGCTGTGGAAGGTTTTTTTTCCCCCACATTTGTTTTATATTTCCCTAACTAAATGGGTTAAACAGACGGGACGCCATCAACATGACGTTTAGAGTCAGTATTATATATATAGGGGCGACTGTGGCTCAGGAGGTTGAGCAGGTCGTCCAATGATCCATGGGTCGGCGGTTCGAACCCCGGCTCCTCCTGTCTACATGTCGAAGTGTCCTTGGGCAAGACACTGAACCCCAACTTGCTCCCGATATGCTGGTTGGTACCTTGCATGGCTTCCGCCGCAATCGGTGTATGAATGTGTGTGTAAATGTAATGCATGCGTGTGTAAAGCGCCTTGGATAAAGGCGCTATATAAATGCACCATTTAGTATTCCAGAGATTATATTACTCTAACCCGTGTTTTTTCTCTCTCTCTCTCTCTCTCTCTCTCTCTCTCTCTCTCTCTCTCTCTCTCTCTCTCTCTCTCCTCTCCTCTCCTCAGGTAAGGAGCAGCCCTGCACGCCCCCGTCCTTTGAGGACGCCACCACGGCCTCCATCGCCACCACCCTCTCCTCCAACAACTCGTTACCCACAACCCCCTTCGACACGCCGGATCACCCGCGCTACCGGAGACAGCTGCACTCGCCGAGCAGCCGGTGAGAGCGTCGGAACCGACCGCGACCCAAACAAACGCATTCCAAACAAACGCATTCCAAAATAATACCGTGTGCGTTATGTTCTCAGCCCGTTTCACTTAACCCATTCTGGGGCGGGAACCCCTTTTGGTGGCGACTGTGGCTTTTGGGGGCGACTGTGGCTCAAGAGGTAGAGCAGGTCGTCCAATGATCCATGGGTCGGCGGTTCGAATCCCGGCTCCTCCTGTCTACATGTCGAAGTGTCCTTGGGCAAGACACTGAACCCCAAATTGCTCCTGATGTGCTGGTTGGTACCTTGCATGGCTTCCGCCGCAATCGGTGTATGAATGTGTGTGTGAATGGGTGAATGTAATGCACAATCTATGTAAAGCGCCTTGGATAAAGGTGCTATATAAATGCACCATTTACCATTTCAAACATTATGTTATACTCTACAAGCTCATAGCGCGGCACCAAGTGCCGCGCTACGAGCTATTTTTTGAAAAATCGCGAAAATGTGTCTCAAATATTTGAATATCATATTCTTTCAAAGCGAACGTTTTCAACTCAAATCTTTGCTTCATGGGGAGGTCCCTGGAACAACATATTTTCAAATTGGGGTCGGCGGCCAAATACACATGATTCTGGGGGTCCTGGACATGAAATATTGAACACCACTGACAGAAACATAGGTATTTCAGAAAACTGTCTGATTTAGAAGATTTCTACTTTTTTAATGTTGACGTCAGGCCTAAATGGGTTACCATCTTACATACATCATACTGCAGGCATGTCCTCAACCTGTTTTACAGAGGTATAGGTATGCACACGCATAACGTGAGTGGCAAATCGAGTGGCAAAGTGAGTTTGACGTTGTTTGACGTAATTTAATGCAATCAGATATAGGACCCTTTCTGTGTGGATGTATGGGCTGTCAAGGCTAGGGATGGAGCTCGAAAACCGTTAGCCGAAAGGACCCCATAACAACCTTTTTTGAGTAACCCGGTATCAATAAGCTTTGGGCTTATAATCAAATGATAAAGGAAGTCGTTTTTCGCCACTCAGTAGGTAGGCGTTCTCGCGTAACTTCCGGGTATGATGATGATGTCATCATGTCACGAGCATACCCTCTATTTCAAGGACATGCTTTAGGTGATTTCTTCAATGTTTTTTCAGGCTGAGAGAAAAATTAAGTAGGACCCCCTTCAGCTGCCAGTACTTGCTGCACCCAAGCCGTGCTGCTCATACTCTTGAGTTGCCGTATCTGTGTACCGGTATATAATTAGAAATATTATGTCAATCTGCACTGTACATTAATTCCCAGTGTCAATTGAACTCTGAGAGTGTACAGATGGAACCAAATGGACCCAGCAGCATGTGATGATACTGCACACTGTCAGCACAGTGCTCTCCGACGTGAGATTCACCCTCTGTGTTTTACACCAAACGCCATGTGTCGTTTCTCATGGTGTTTTCACGTCTGCTCTCAGATCACAACAGGAAGTGCTTGACAGGCAGCAGACCATTACTGTGGAGGTGGAGCTCAGGTACACGTACGCACACACACACGCACGCACGCACGCACGCACGCACGCACGCACGCACGCACGCACGCACGCACGCACGCACACACACACACGCACACACACACCCTACTGCAGCGTTCCTGACCTGTGTGACCTGTGTGTCTTCTCCTGTCCCCTCCTACAGTAAGGTCCCACAACGCACGGAGCTCATGACCCAGATGACAGAAGGGACCGCTGCTCCTCCTCATCCTCTACCCTCCTCCTTCTCCTCCTCGGCCGATGTCCCGGCCATCTCCGCGTCCCCGGCACGCGCCTCCTCCACCCTTCTTCCTCCCTCGGTAGCCTCCTCCTTCGCCTACTCCTCCTACATCCCCGCCTCCACCTATCATCCGCACTCCACCCTCCCTCCTCCCTACACCGATCCACGATCCCTCCCTCCGAACGTCCCTGCCTCGCCGTCGGAGTCCTCCTCCTTCCTCTCCCCCGCGCCTCCGCCTCGCTCCTCGTCCCCCTCGACGCACCCTCCTCCTCCTCCTCCTCCCCCGCCACCCGCCGCCCACTTTGCGCCCATCCACCCCACGTTCTCCTCTAACTCCCTGGTGTCCTCCTACTCCCACTCCCAGTTCCCCTACACCCCGCCTCCCCCCTCCTCCCTCCCACCGGTGCGCCGCCAGGCGTCGGTCACCTCGTCCAATCACCTGTCTGCGTCCAGCAGCCATAACTCTCTGGAGGGGGAGGTGCAGCAGCAGGTGTCTGACATCTACTTTGTAAGTCCCTGAAGATTCCTCTGTTTCCATACGATATGATATAGGAGAGGCCAGATACCATATGATATACAGTAGGGAAGGCCAGATACGATATGATATAGGAGAGGCCAGATATGATATGATATAGGAGAGGCCAGATATGATATGATATAGGAGAGGCCAGATATGATATGATATAGGAGAGGCCAGATATGATATGATATAGGAGAGGCCAGATATGATATGATATAGGAGAGGCCAGATATGATATGATATAGGAGAGGCCAGATATGATATGATATAGGAGAGGCCAGATATGATATGATATAGGAGAGGCCAGATATGATATGATATAGGAGAGGCCAGATATGATATGATATAGGAGAGGCCAGATACGATATGATATACAGTAGGGGAGGCCAGATACGATATGATATAGGAGAGGCCAGATACGTAAGGGATTACATAAATTAATAAATTGACCCAAAACACAAACAAAACGAGCCGTATTTCCTTGCTTGCGGTAATGAAAGTATACCATAAGTGCCGCGTCTGCCGAGCTGCAGCACTGTCGGAAAAAACAAGGAAGTGAGTCGATCAAATAGAATCCATTTTCGGGTATACTGCTTCGTCCATTTCTCGCTCAAATGTTTTCAAAAACATTTTTGAGAGCAATCCGTAGCTGTAAATGACATTGTGTGTGTGTGTGTGTGTGTGTGTGTGTGTGTGTTTACATGGCTATCATGTTGGAAACAGCAGTAAATCAAGCAGGGTGCAACAGGCGCTCCGAGTCTTTGATTAGCCATCGGTCTGTTATAGAGCGGAGCGGTCATTATGAAGAAATAACACACAGCTGAATTCAGCGATTGACCAATCAGAATCAAACGAACAGTGAACGTGCCTAAGATTGGAGAACGTCCGTCAACAGTAATCAATAAAAAAGGCAAATAGCTCAGACTGAAACAACATAAGATTAATATTGGTTTAACATTAGTTAAATAAAGTAAACAGAATCTTGCAGACGGTTTAAATTGACCATGTAAACTGGTGTTCTGGGATCAGGCGTGTTCTATGGAGTAAAGTCTCTCTCTCTCTCTCTCTCTCTCTCTCTCTCTCTGGTTTTACGGGGTGGTGGTGGTCTGGTGTCCCACAGGGCTCCAGCCAGGACAGCGTGGTAGAGTTGTGAGGGTGAGGGTCCTCCGGGAGGGAGCATGGCGTTTTGTTTTGGCGTGTTGTTTCTGAAGCATGTTGGCCTCTTTGACATGATGCCTCCACCGTTACCGTTAGCAACCAGGGTTGTTGTGTGGGATACTGTACGGTGGTCACGAGGGTCATATTGGCTATTTTGTCCAAAATGTAAAAAAATATATTAGAAAGAATGGTCTTAAGTAATGTAAAGTATACATGATGTGAACATGCACGGTACTTTTTTGTTTATTCCCCAAAATATACAAGATTTGTAACAATATGTAGAACTATTAGACCTTAATTATCAAATGTTTAAGCATGTTCTAATCATGTACACTTTACTTTAAAAAATTAGAAAGAAATAAAAACATTTTGCGAAATATTATATATATTTGTTTATTTTGGAAAATGAATAGCCAATGTAACAGCGAGTGTGCCCACTCTTCCTTGGTGTTCACCTATCCTGTTACCGTATAAAGAAAAAATAATCAATCTGGGCACTCAAGGTTAAAATGAGGAGGATAGCCTTTATTAAATTAAAAAGGCAAATGCCAACATGTTTCGACCTAACCGGTCTTCATCATGGCAAGAATGATTCTTAACCCATTTTGACCTGAGATCAGATTCAAAAAATGTCTTCTACATCCTGACAGTTTTCTGAAAAAGCTATGTTTCTATGTCAGTGGTTCTTCGATTTTTCAAAAATAGCAGACCTACAAGCTCGTAGCGCGCCACTCGGTGGCGTGCTATGAGCTTGTAGATCTACTATTTTTCAATAGCTAAAGCATAACATAATGCTAACACCAAAAGGGGTTCACGCCCAAAATGGGTTAATTTAATAAAGGCTATCCTCCTCTTTTTAACCTTGAGTGCCCGGATCGTTTCTTCTTCATGCCTTGATCCCGTTTGATTCGTGTGAGCAACCTTTTTTATCATCAACACATGTTTATATCTCTGTCGAGCACCTGGTTAGTTTTTCTTTTTTCCTATCCTGTTGTGTGTGTCTCTGCATGACGATGCACCGTGCCGTAGCGTAGCATAGCGTACGATAGACACCATCTGTCCATCTGCAGTCATGCTCTCTGACTCACCATCATTCCATGAAGACTTGGTTGGTTCATACGTGGTTGTGCGACGGCCTTGCGTGTCGCTAACAGCTGCTCTAGAAGTTCACAACGCGATTTACTTTACTTTATTGTTTTATTTGGGACAGGACAGAGTATATTAATGAACATTACATAAACATGTATAGCGTAAGTAACACCAGATTTAGCAGAGATGCTAATGTCCCATGGACATTGAACACTAAACGAAACTGACATAGCAAGACATGAGAGGACAGAATATACAAAACACAGTAAAAAGAGAAAATAAGAACACATTAAAACTATTGCTGGGGTAGGCCTACTCTATTGTGGACTGGGAGTCATAGTTGATCAAAGACTGGCTGTTTTTTAGCCACTGTTTCAATCGCAGTGAACTTCTAGATCGGCTATTTTAAGCCCAAACCACACCAAAGGGTCAGGTTGGGACAAAACTGTTTTTAAGGTAGACCACACCAATGCAACTCATTGGACAAAACTGTTTTTAAGGTAGACCACACCATTGCAACTCAATGAGTTGTATTGGTGGTGTGGTCTACCTTAAAAACAGTTTTGTCCCAACCCGACCCTTTGGTGTGGTTTGGGTTTTAGACGCGTGGAAACTGAATTGTGTGACGGAGCATGAATCACTCACATCTCGAGCATTCTCTCCTCGTTTCCGATATACTTACCATCAGAGCATCGTGTCTTCATTGCATGTTTGTTTTTGTGTGTATGTTACATAACAATATCCGTTCTGGATTTTCATTCTTTCTTTCCCGTGTTTCTCCTTTCTCTTTCCCATCCCATCCCATCCCTGCCCCCTCACTTCATCTCTGTGATGCTTCTTGACATTTTCTCCATTTCATTTCACACCCTGTGTGTGTGTGTGTGTGTGTGTGTGTGTGTGTGTGTGTGTGTGTGTGTGTGTGTGTGTGTGTGTGTGTGTGTGTGTGTGTGTGTGTGTGTGTGTGTGTGTGTGTGTGTGTGTGTGTGTGTGTGTGTGTGTGCGCGTATCAGTATGCAGATAACAGATATTGGGTGTACTCTCCGGTTCTCGGCCGCCGTAAGCTAAACGGTAGCCCCGCCCCCCACGTAAGTGGCCACCGAGATAGACGGTTAGATGACTAGATCTACTTCTACATCCTCATAGCGTCGCACACTTACAGCCTGGTGTACGTAGTCGGCTGTGCACCATGCTGTTGTTGTATGTAGTCGGCTGTGCACCATGCTGTTGTTGCGCACCCCAAACTAGACCATCTTATAAGTTCACAATCGTTGGCAAAAGGGCCTTTCTGTGTGGAGTTTGCATGTTCTCCCCGTGTCCCCTAGGGTAGGTACCCTCACGAAAAACCATGCAGTAATTCTGGTCTCTAAACTGCCTCCCCCTGGCCAGCCGGGGCGCCTGATGGAGGGGAAAGGAAGTGATGGAATAACGTGTTCCTTCCACGTGCTACGTCCAACCAGGGAAACTCCCCCCTGTCAGGTGTAAAGGAGCAACTTGGACACTCAGGCATGAAGGAAGCATGAGTTCAAGTCCGTTGCTCTCCCCATGTCCCCCATATATGGGGACTAGGTTGGCGGAGGGTGTGTAGAGCCCAGGATCACATTGGATAATTGACACAGGGGTGAAAAATGGGTTACAAAATCGTGGGATAAAAAGAAAAAAGAAGAAAAATCACAATCGTGAGCTTATAGATCGTTATAGAGCTCATAGAGCCGAGTAGGAATGAGCCAGAGCCATAGAGTAAGACAGAGTTACGCAAACTCCGTTCACTTCATGGGGCTTCAGTCCAATGGCGGCTCTAGACCTCTATTGAGAATGGGGACAACAAATAGGGACAAGTCCTGGACCCGGAAGTAGGCAGAAATGCATTGGACTCAGGCAACAGCCCAGCTGTAATGATCTTGAATCCCTTTATTTTAGATTGTTTTGTAGTAATCGTACAACATAAACATTACAGAGACTTTAGTTGTTACTGTGCAATACTTTAAAACAGTGCTCCTATTTTGCACCGCCCTCGTTGAAAACAATGTATGAACATTGTTTCTGCCCCCTCAATATCGTAACTCTTCTATTAGATGGCTCTGGAATGACCATTAACTGCTGAAGTGTCCACGACAAACTAACTACAACATCATGATTATTATTATTATACCATTTTTGAGGCTCATATCAGGCTGATATAAAATGGTGACATCTCTCGTTCTCAAAATAAATGCTCTACGTATTGCTAACTTGCAGTGCCGTCGCTACCTATACGTGCAATACGCACTGCGAGTAGGGCAACACGCCGAGGGGGGCAAAAAAATGTGCCAAAAAGTGCCATGCCGACCCTCAAAATAACAAATTTCTCCGCGGCAGAGTAATGGTAATAACGAGCAGCCGTGTGTGCGTCCTCACAAACAGAGAAAATAGCCGATCTGGATGAGGAATAGCAGCGCTCTCGTCAGGAGGGGGGGAAGCACAAATATCCTACGAGTAGGGCAACCAAATGGTCAGCTACGTCCCTGAGTAGGGCAACCAAATGGTCAGCTACGTCCCTGAGTAGGGCAACCAAATGGTCAGCTACGTCCCTGAGTAGGGCAACCAAATGGTCAGCTACGTCCCTGAGTAGGGCAACCAAATGGTCAGCTACGTCCCTGCTAACTTGCAATATACAACTGCAACAATAATCTCAGGAGACACTGCATGGTCAGCAGTGGTGAAATGTAATTAACTCATGTACTGTGAACTGCAACTCAGCATTGTAGCACAATGGTTCTCAAATGTGTAAATGTCAAGGACCGCATTTAACACTCTCAGAGTTACACTTTCAGAGTTGCACTACATTTGGAACCCCCTCAACGAACCCTGAGGAGGGTCCTTGGACCGCACTTTGACAACCACAGGTGTAGTTCCAGAACTCTGTTTCAACCACAGGTGTAGTTCCAGAACTCTGTTTCCCCACACAGTCCTTACACAGGTGTAGTTCCAGAACTCTGTTTCAACCACAGGTGTAGTTCCAGAACTCTGTTTCAACCACAGGTGTAGTTCCAGAACTCTGTTTCAACCACAGGTGTAGTTCCAGAACTCTGTTTCAACCACAGGTGTAGTTCCAGAACTCTGTTTCAACCACAGGTGTAGTTCCAGAACTCTGTTTCCCACACAGTCCTTACACAGGTGTAGTTCCAGAACTCTGTTTCAACCACAGGTGTAGTTCCAGAACTCTGTTTCAACCACAGATGTAGTTCCAGAACTCTGTTTCCCACACAGTCCTTAGAGCAGGTGGTCCACTTGTCACACTACCTTCTATAGAGCGTCGCAGTCCCGCCCCCTTTCATGACGACGCCAGGCCCAAGGAAATAATTCCCAATGCGTTTTCCCCGTAGACATTTCAAAAAGTATTTATTTAAAGACTGTTTTAAGTGTCGTACGAAGCCAACTCGAGTCGTGACAAATCATGACAACAAACACAATATTTTGGACCAAACAAATAATTACAAAGAAGAAAAACAACATGTAACATGCCGCTTTTTTCTTCTTTCTAATTATTTGTTCGGCCCAAAACATTGCGTTTATTGTCATGATTTGTCACGACAAGAGTTGGCTTTGTCCGACTCTCTCATAAACGTCTTTAAATAAATACTTTTTGAAAGTCTATGAGGAAAATGAACGGGGAATTATTTTCCGGGTCTCTCAAGGGGGCGGGACTGTGGCGCTCTATAGTGGCGTGCACAGCAAGGTTCTCATAGCCAAGCATTTTTGCAGTTTGTTTATTTATTTGTTTATTCCCTTTTGACGTCTTGCTTTTAATCACAGTTCAGTTTTATTTTATTTTGAATTGGTTCTCTGCTTCATTAAGAATAATTAACACATTAACAAAAGAAAAGCCAGATGTGAAAAGAACATCTACAAAAAGTACAAAAATCACACCGGTGTGAAGTGAGGGGCGATAATATATTAAAGTCTAACTCATGTTGCTATGATTAGGTGATATAATGGAGATGTAAAAGCAAACATTAAATTGTCTTTATTGTTAATGGCATTTAATGTTTGTGTTAGGGACAAGATGACGTAAATGTTGTCAATGGCGTTTTTAAAACAAACATTGAACTAAAGACAAACATTAAACCTGTATATAGGAGGGGTATAGCGCCCCTCAAAAATAAAAAATAAAATAAAATCACACCCGTGTGAAGTGAGGGACACTGTTATCATCGTACATCATCATTGGCTAAAATAGACATTATGTCTATTTGCTCAGACACTATGACGTAAAATTGTTCATTCATTGTGAATGGGAATTTAATGTTTGTGTAGGACAAAAATCACACCGGTGTGAAGTGAGGGGCGCTAATATATTAAAGTCTAACTCATGTTGATTAGGTGATGTAATGGTGATGTAAAATAAACGGTGCAAACACAAACATTAAACGCCATCAACAATGAAGAGACAATATGACGTAAATGTACCCTTCATTGTCAATGCGTTTACAAAACAAACTTTGAACTAGCGCCCCTCAAGAAGAGACAATATGACGTACATTTTCCCTTCATTGTCAATGCGTTTACAAAACAAACTTTGAACTAGCGCCCCTCAAAAATACTGATTTGCTCAGACACACATGACGTAAATTCTCCATTCATTGTCAATGGGAATTCAATGTTTGTGTAAGACGAAAATCTACACTAATAGCTCAATATATAGAGAGAGAATACAGGAGAATAAATGTGGCTCTTCTCTCCCCGGCTGTCCCCTTGTGCTCTCTTTCTCGCTCTCTTTCTTTCTTTCTTTCTCTTTCTCTCTCTCTCTCCCATCACCCCCTCCCCCCCTGCTGGTACTGTGCGGTAACCAGCAGACTCAGGAGGATCGGTGCTGGGTGTGCTCTCCTCTGCACTGCGCCTCAGAGACCACAAGGGGCAGCGATGGGGAGAGTGAGACAGTCAGTATACTGCATATACTGTACAAACACATCAAATCATTTTCTCACTCACTCACTCACTCACTCACTCACTCACTCACTCACTCACTCACTCACTCACTAACTACGCAAACACATGAATTCATGTCTGTGGTTTCTATCCTTTCTTTCTTTCTTTCTTTCCTTCTTTCTTTCCTTCCTGTCATCCCTTCTCTCCCTCTCTCACTCTATTTCCTTATTCCTTCTTTCTCCATCTCTTTCCGGTTTCTCTCTTGTTTTCTAACGTCGTTCCCTCTCTCTCCCCTCCCCTCGTTCTCTCTCTCTCTCTCTCTCAACAGTAAAGGGGTTCTGGTCGGGTCCATAGAGGCTACAGACAGTGTTTCCAGTGGGACCGGCGGAGGTCCGTTGCATGTGGCTCACAGTGACTGAGTCGTTGATTCTACACAAGACCGGTGGTGGTACCGTGGGACGTCTATGATCTGCCACGTTTTTTTAGTTTTTTTCCTTCCTACAACGATGCGGAGGAGGCTGGCTTTGCCTGCTGCTGCAGTGGAAAACAATCATGTGTAATTTATTGCTTCGACGCACGACGGCGGCGCATGAGCGTGCCCCGGAAATAGCTATATAGCCTCTGAGCTGTGGCTATTTTTGGCGCATGGCTCCATCGTTGTGATGAAGTATGATTCAGGGCTTCAAGATGACACGCACGTGAGCGCGTCCGCGCGCACACACACACACACACACACACACACACACACACACACACACACACACACACACACAGCTGATATGCAAAACTCTCATTCAGTGCTAGTTCTAACCACTGGCACCGTTTTCTGAAGTACAATCAGAATCAAATAAAGGGACGCGTAAACGCGATGCAACTGTGAAGATTTGACTGTGGCCGTCCAGCCGCTTCTACGTGCTTTCCGGCCCTCGGTGCATAATTTATCTCCAAGCCTCCTTATCTCCATGTAATGGTGTGGTTGTCAGAATGTACATTATGTCTGTTATTATCAGGGTTAGTCTCTTGTCTCTTGAAACTGTCGTCTGTCTTTTTAACCAATTCTGGGCGGGAACCCCTTTTGGTGTTAGCATTATGTTATGCTTTAGCTATTGAAAAATAGCAGATCTACAAGCTTGTAGGTCTGCCATTTTTGAAAAATCGAAGAACGACTGACATAGAAACAGCTTTTTCAGTAAACTGTCAGGATGTAGAAGACATTTTTAGAATCTGATCTCAGGTCAAAATGGGTTAACCAATTTAGGACTGAGACCAGATTCTAAAAAGCCCCCCAGCCCCCCCCCCCCCCCCCTTCCCTGTTCAGACAAGTACTGTTTGTAGAAGGCATGCTATTTTTCCCTGGGCATGCTGGTATCTGACTATCTGTGTGTCATTTTTATTTTTTATTTAGCACTTTAAAAGACACATTTTAGTAACGGTATTGTGTTTTTTTTCGTGGCGGGGTTAATCCATGCCCCTGCATTTGATATCCCATGCCTGCGGCATCTGGTCGTTGGATATGGGATACGTTTTATTACGGCTTCTGGTCAGTCGGACATTAAATACATGCTTTTTTTTAATGTAGCTGTCTCTTGATATGTTTTATATCCATGTTTGATATCATCATAATTTAATGCAATGCAATTTAAAAAAGACGTGTATATCCAAAATTCTGAAAGTTTGAAATCTACAAGCTCACATAAGAGCTTGTAGATTGGTTATTTTCTCCATTTGGTCAATATGTACAGTATAATACTTTTTTTCTGTTTCCCCCCTTTTTGAGTGGTGTAAACCACTCCTACAACTGGCTTTGTATCCGTGTCTGTTCGTACCAAAAAAAGTGTACCCGTGTCTGTTCATACCAAAAAAAATGAGCATGGTTGCTATGGTCACCCAGTTCACACGGGTGTGATTTCATTACGTCAGACATTACGTCAGACCACAGTTGATCAGTCTATATAAGACCTTACACCACTCAGTTCACACGGGTGTGATTTTTTATTAACCAATGGAACCCTGTGTGTTTATTATCGGTGCTGTATGCACACAGCAGCATTCTAATTTATGCATTTTTTTAATATTGTGTCTTGTGGTCAATGAATGGTCCTTCATTATGCCTTACTGACTAAATGCTTATTTATTTGTGGCTGTGCATCAGTTAAATGCATTTGGATCATAGGGCAACAGAATGAAGAAAAAAAATGAAAATCACACATGTACATGTTTATTTTTTAATTATATGATAATTATTTTGTTGTTAAAAAAAAAATATATATATATATATATATATATAAAAATATATGATATAAGAGAGACTTTATGAAGAGGGGAACCAATATTTTGTAAATTGTATATAATCTGTGCGTGTTTCTGTGTGCGTACATATGTGCATGCATGTCCGTGCGTGTACGTTTGTGTGTGAGCGATTGTGCATGCACACGTGTGTGTGTGTGTGTGTGTGTGTGTGTGTGTGTGTTACAGAGAATGTGGTAATTTGTTGTCTATCTAATTGTCATTATTACAAGCCATGGATTCCTGCTAACAGCTATACGCATGGTGTGTGTGTGTGTGTGTGTGTGTGTGTGTGTGTGTGTGTGTGTGTGTGTGTGTGTGTGTGTGTGTGTGTGTGTGTGTGTGTGTGTGTGTGTGTGTGTGTGTGTGTGTGTGTGTGTGTGACAGTACAAGTGAGAAAAATCAGACCTGTCTGAAGTGTACTGTACTGTACTGTACTAGCCCTCCTCCCTGGCCTGTGTGTGTCTGTGTGTTAGGCTGTGCAACAGTGACACTTGGTCGTGAACAAACACTATTTCCGTGCTCGGACACAGCCAGAGACACAGGGACAGACAGACCCAGGGACGCAGCCACACACATAGCTGTCTCGGGCACGGGCGCCTGTTCCGAACAGGGGGCGCCCGTTCCCTCCCCCCCGGCCAAGGCCCCCGGCCGGGGTGCTCCTCCCTGTTATTTTCTCACTTGTACTGGTTTCTCAGCTTGTACTGTAACAATGCATATATATGCAGATCCTATTGTATTTTCTCAAAACTCAAAAAGTGTTTAGTCTACATACTGTATAGTAACGTATTAACCACATTCAACCTGCTGGCGTCCCAAACATTTTGGGCACGGCATTTAAAAAAAAAAAGCAAAAGCAAAAAGAGCTGAACTACAAGCTTGCAACTCAGCACAGCGTAAGCTTGTAGGTCAACCATGTTAAGAACAACAGCATTCAAATGTTAGGCTCAAGTGTGTGACCAGCCCCCCCCCCCCCCCCCCCAAACGTGTGTTCCACCCATGTACTTCTGTCCTGTGTTCCTATTGGTCGGTTATTACTTGTGGGAGGAGTCCTGTGTTCCTATTGGTCTGTTATTACTTGTGGGAGGAGTCCTGTGTTCCTATGGGTTGTTACTGTGTACTGAACTGTGAGTGATGACATGCTACAGGCCTCTGTGTCTGTACAGTGGTTGTATAAAATGTTAGCTCATCAACCCATGTCCAACACAATAAATTATCTTGTGTAAAAAAATAAATGTGATTCCCACAAGTGTTATTATTATTATTATTATTAAACATGTTGTAGGCTATAGTTAGTTGTTGTATTGAATTGAATTGAATTATAAAAAGTGTGAATGGAGTTTCTAGGTGATTTTTTGACGTGCCAATAGCTGCCATTGAGCCCCATAGTAAATTTCTCAAATTTGAAAACACTATATTTCTAAAACTATGAAACATTTCAAAGATTCCTTTTCAGGCAAACATGTCCACCGTAAGATGAGCCTAAATAGGGTTGAATGGGCTTTCTACGTGTAAGTATGTAGGACTAGTAGCATGCCAAAGTTTATGCTATTGCCATAGAGAATACATTGGGTGTTTAACTTAAATAACTCAGAAACTACAAAACATTTCAAAGTAAAAAGTTGAATTATAAAAAGTGTGAATGGAGCTTCTAAGTGAAAGTGATTTTTTGACTTCAATGTCCTTTTCTTTACCAACTGCACCATGGTTCATGGTTTCGGACGGAAGGCTATAGCATGTTGTTTTTCTTGATTTTTGAGGTGTTGAGAGAAAGATGAAAATCGAGAAAAAACGACATACTATAGTTCATTGTTTCGGACGGAAGGCTATAGCATGTTGTTTTTCTTGATTTTTGAGGTTTTGAGAGAAAGATGAAAATCGAGAAAAAACGACATACTATAGTTCATTGTTTCGGACGGAAGGCTATAGCATGTTGTTTTTCTTGATTTTTGAGGTTTTGAGAGAAAGATGAAAATCGAGAAAAAACGACATAGGCCTACTATAGTTCATTGTTTCGGACGGAAGGCTATAGCATGCCGTTTTTCATCATTTTTGAGGATTTGAAAAAAAGACAAAAATCACTCGAGACAATGGACTATAGCCCATGGTCTCAGAGTGATTTTTGTCTTTTTCTCAAATCCTCGTTTTTCATCAATTTTGACCATTGGCTGTAGCCCATCTCAGACGGCATACTATAGCACGCCGTTTTTCATCATTTTTGAGGATTTGAAAAAAAGACGAAAATCACTCGAGACAATGGACTATAGCCCATGGTCTCAGAGTGATTTTTGTCTTTTTCTCAAATCCTCGTTTTTCATCAATTTTGACCATTGGCTGTAGCCCATCTCAGACGGCATACTATAGCACACCGTTTTTCATCATTTTTGAGGATTTGAAAAAAAGACGAAAATCACTCGAGACAATGGACTATAGCCCATGGTCTCGGAGTGATTTTTGTCTTTTTTTCAAATCCTCGTTTTTCATCAATTTTGACCATTTGCTGTAGCCCATCTCAGACGGCATACTATAGCACGCCGTTTTTCATCATTTTTAAGGATTTGAAAAAAAGACAAAAATCACTCGAGACAATGGACTATAGCCCATGGTCTCGGAGTGATTTTTGTCTTTTTCTCAAATCCTCGTTTTTCATCAATTTTGACCATTGGCTGTAGCCCATCTCAGACGGCATACTATAGCACGCCGTTTTTCATCATTTTTGAGGATTTGAAAAAAAGACGAAAATCTCTCGATGACAATGGACTTTAGCCCATGGTCTCAGAGTGATTTTTGTCTTTTTCTCAAATCCTCGTTTTTCATGAATTTTGACCATTGGTTGTAGCCCATCTCAGACGGAATACTATAGCACAACGTTTTTCATAATTTTTGAGGATTTGAAAAAAAGACGAAAATCACTCGAGACAATGGACTATAGCCCATGGTCTCAGAGTGATTTTTGTCTTTTTCTCAAATCCTCGTTTTTCATCAATTTTGACCATTGGCTGTAGCCCATCTCAGACGGCATACTATAGCACTTCGTTTTTCATCATTTTTGAGGATTTGAAAAAAAGACGAAAATCACTCGAGACAATGGACTATAGCCCATGGTCTCGGAGTGATTTTTGTCTTTTTCTCAAATCCTCGTTTTTCATCAATTTTGACCATTTGCTGTAGCCCATCTCAGACGGCATACTATAGCACACCGTTTTTCATCATTTTTGAGGATTTGAAAAAAAGACGAAAATCACTCGAGACAATGGACTATAGCCCATGGTCTCGGGAGTGATTTTTGTCTTTTTTTCAAATCCTCGTTTTTCATCAATTTTGACCATTTGCTGTAGCCCATCTCAGACGGCATACTATAGCACGCCGTTTTTCATCATTTTTAAGGATTTGAAAAAAAGACAAAAATCACTCGAGACAATGGACTATAGCCCATGGTCTCGGAGTGATTTTTGTCTTTTTCTCAAATCCTCGTTTTTCATCAATTTTGACCATTGGCTGTAGCCCATCTCAGACGGCATACTATAGCACGCCGTTTTTCATCATTTTTGAGGATTTGAAAAAAAGACGAAAATCTCTCGATGACAATGGACTTTAGCCCATGGTCTCAGAGTGATTTTTGTCTTTTTCTCAAATCCTCGTTTTTCATGAATTTTGACCATTGGTTGTAGCCCATCTCAGACGGAATACTATAGCACAACGTTTTTCATCATTTTTGAGGATTTGAAAAAAAGACAAAAATCACTCGAGACAATGGACTATAGCCCATGGTCTCGGAGTGATTTTTGTCTTTTTCTCAAATCCTCGTTTTTCATAAATTTTGACCATTGGCTGTAGCCCATCTCAGACGGCATACTATAGCACTTCGTTTTTCATCATTTTTGAGGATTTGAAAAAAAGACGAAAATCACTCGAGACAATGGACTATAGCCCATGGTCTCGGAGTGATTTTTGTCTTTTTCTCAAATCCTCGTTTTTCATCAATTTTGACCATTTGCTGTAGCCCATCTCAGACGGCATACTATAGCACGCCGTTTTTCATCATTTTTGAGGATTTGAAAAAAAGACGAAAATCCCTCGAGACAATGGACTATAGCCCATGGTCTCGGAGTGATTTTTGTCTTTTTCTCAAATCCTCGTTTTTCATCAATGTTGACCATTGGCTGTAGCCCATCTCAGACGGCATACTATAGCACTTCGTTTTTCATCATTTTTGAGGATTTGAAAAAAAGACGAAAATCACTCGAGACAATGGACTATAGCCCATGGTCTCGGAGTGATTTTTGTCTTTTTCTCAAATCCTCGTTTTTCATCAATTTTGACCATTTGCTGTAGCCCATCTCAGACGGCATACTATAGCACACCGTTTTTCATCATTTTTGAGGATTTGAAAAAAAGACGAAAATCACTCGAGACAATGGACTATAGCCCATGGTCTCGGAGTGATTTTTGTCTTTTTTTCAAATCCTCGTTTTTCATCAATTTTGACCATTTGCTGTAGCCCATCTCAGACGGCATACTATAGCACGCCGTTTTTCATCATTTTTGAGGATTTGAAAAAAAGACAAAAATCACTCGAGACAATGGACTATAGCCCATGGTCTCGGAGTGATTTTTGTCTTTTTCTCAAATCCTCGTTTTTCATCAATTTTGACCATTGGCTGTAGCCCATCTCAGACGGCATACTATAGCACGCAGTTTTTCATCATTTTTGAGGATTTGAAAAAAAGACGAAAATCTCTCGATGACAATGGACTTTAGCCCATGGTCTCAGAGTGATTTTTGTCTTTTTCTCAAATCCTCGTTTTTCATGAATTTTGACCATTGGTTCTAGCCCATCTCAGACGGAATACTATAGCACAACGTTTTTCATCATTTTTGAGGATTTGAAAAAAAGACAAAAATCACTCGAGACAATGGACTATAGCCCATGGTCTCGGAGTGATTTTTGTCTTTTTCTCAAATCCTAGTTTTTCATAAATTTTGACCATTGGCTGTAGCCCATCTCAGACGGCATACTATAGCACGCCGTCTTTCATCATTTTTGAGGATTTGAAAAAAAGACGAAAATCACTCGAGACAATGGACTATAGCCCATGGTCTCGGAGTGATTTTTGTCTTTTTCTCAAATCCTCGTTTTTCATCAATTTTGACCATTTGCTGTAGCCCATCTCAGACGGCATACTATAGCACGCCGTTTTTCATCATTTTTGAGGATTTGAAAAAAAGACGAAAATCACTCGAGACAATGGACTATAGCCCATGGTCTCAGAGTGATTTTTGTCTTTTTCTCAAATCCTCGTTTTTCATGAATTTTGACCATTGGTTGTAGCCCATCTCAGACGGAATACTATAGCACAACGTTTTTCATCATTTTTGAGGATTTGAAAAAAAGACAAAAATCACTCGAGACAATGGACTATAGCCCATGGTCTCGGAGTGATTTTTGTCTCAATCTCAAATCCTCGTTTTTCATCAATTTTGACCCTTTGCTGTAGCCCATCTCAGACGGCATACTATAGCACGCCGTTTTTCATCATTTTTGAGGATTTGAAAAAAAAGACGAAAATCACTCGAGACAATGGACTATAGCCCATGGTCTCGGAGTGATTTTTGTCTTTTTCTCAAATCCTCGTTTTTCATCAATTTTGACCATTGGCTGTAGCCCATCTCAGACGGCATACTATAGCACTTCGTTTTTCATCATTTTTGAGGATTTGAAAAAAATACGAAAATCACTCGAGACCATGGGCTATAGCCCATGGTCTCGTTAATTAATGTAAATTAATATGATTGCTGTTGGATCTGTAACTTACAACAAAAAAAACTAAGGCACTGGTGTGGTACTTCCTGGTTTACCAGAACGGGGTTCAACTCCCTGTGGTGCCCTGCTCAATTTGTTGTATTTACATGGTTTATTGTATGCTCATTGTGTTGCCTTTTCATAGATGATAACCCCCAGGTTATTTTTTGATGTATTTATTAGATCCCCATTAGCTTACTGTGAGTCACAGCAGCTACTCTTCCTGGGGTCTTTACTGTGTTTGTACTCCCTACAGTTAGGGTACCATGTCTATTTATTAAGGGACCAAGCCTGAAGGGACTCTTGGTGTGGCATTCTTTCACTATTTCGAAGAATTTGAAAAAAGGTGGAAATAACGGAAAAGTGAAAGGCTATAGCCCATGGTCTCGGATGGCATACTATAGCATGCCGTTTTTCATCATTTTTGGGGATTTGAAAAAAAGACGAAAATCACTCGAGACAATGGGCTATAGTCCATTGTCTCGAGTGATTTTCGTCTTTTTTTCAAATCCTCAAAAATTATGAAAAACAAAGTGCTATAGTATGCCGTCTGAGATGGGCTACAGCCAATGGTCAAAATTGATGAAAACGAGGATTTGAGAAAAAGACAAAAATCACTCCGAGACCTCAATTTTGACCATTGGCTGTAGCCCATCTCAGACGGCATACTATAGCACTTCGTTTTTCATCATTTTTGAGGATTTGAAAAAAAGACGAAAATCACTCGAGACAATGGACTATAGCCCATGGTCTCGGAGTGATTTGTCTTTTTCTCAAATCCTCGTTTTTCATCAATTTTGACCATTTGCTGTAGCCCATCTCAGACGGCATACTATAGCACGCCGTTTTTCATCATTTTTGAGGATTTGAAAAAAAGACGAAAATCACTCGAGACAATGGACTATAGCCCATGGTCTCGGAGTGATTTTTGTCTTTTTCTCAAATCCTCGTTTTTCATCAATTTTGACCATTTGCTGTAGCCCATCTCAGACGGCATACTATAGCACGCCGTTTTTCATAATTTTTGAGGATTTGAAAAAAAGACGAAAATCACTCGAGACAATGGACTATAGCCCATGGTCTAAGAGTGATTTTTGTCTTTTTCTCAAATCCTCGTTTTTCATGAATTTTGACCATTGGTTGTAGCCCATCTCAGACGGAATACTATAGCACAACGTTTTTCATCATTTTTGAGGATTTGAAAAAAAGACAAAAATCACTCGAGACAATGGACTATAGCCCATGGTCTCGGAGTGATTTTTGTCTTTTTCTCAAATCCTCGTTTTTCATAAATTGACCATTGGCTGTAGCCCATCTCAGACGGCATACTATAGCACGCCGTTTTTCATCATTTTTGAGGATTTGAAAAAAAGACGAAAATCACTCGAGACAATGGACTATAGCCCATGGTCTCGGAGTGATTTTTGTCTTTTTCTCAAATCCTCGTTTTTCATCAATTTTGACCATTGGCTGTAGCCCATCTCAGACGGCATACTATAGCACTTCGTTTTTCATCATTTTTGAGGATTTGAAAAAAAGACGAAAATCACTCGAGACCATGGGCTATAGCCCATGGTCTCGTTAATTAATGTAAATTAATATGATTGCTGTTGGATCTGTAACTTACAACAAAAAAAACTAAGGCACTGGTGTGGTACTTCCTGGTTTACCAGAACGGGGTTCAACTCCCTGTGGTGCCCTGCTCAATTTGTTGTATTTACATGGTTTATTGTATGCTCATTGTGTTGCCTTTTCATAGATGATAACCCCCAGGTTATCTTTTGATGTATTTATTAGATCCCCATTAGCTTACTGTGAGTCACAGCAGCTACTCTTCCTGGGGTCTTTACTGTGTTTGTACTCCCTACAGTTAGGGTACCATGTCTATTTATTAAGGGACCAAGCCTGAAGGGACTCTTGGTGTGGCATTCTTTCACTATTTCGAAGAATTTGAAAAAAGGTGGAAATAACGGAAAAGTGAAAGGCTATAGCCCATGGTCTCGGATGGCATACTATAGCATGCCGTTTTTCATCATTTTTGGGGATTTGAACAAAAGACGAAAATCACTCGAGACAATGGACTATAGCCCATGGTCTCGGAGTGATTTTTGTCTTTTTCTCAAATCCTCGTTTTTCATCAATTTTGACCATTGGCTGTAGCCCATCTCAGACGGCATACTATAGCACGCCGTTTTTCATCATTTTTGAGGATTTAAAAAAAATACGAAAATCACTCGAGACCATGGGCTATAGTCCATTGTCTCGAGTGATTTTCGTCTTTTTTTCAAATCCTCAAAAATTATGAAAAACGAAGTGCTATAGTATGCCGTCTGAGATGGGCTACAGCCAATGGTCAAAATTGATGAAAACGAGGATTTGAGAAAAAGACAAAAATCACTCCGAGACCTCAATTTTGACCATTTGCTGTAGCCCATCTCAGACGGCATACTATAGCACGCCGTTTTTCATCATTTTTGAGGATTTGAAAAAAAGACAAAAATCACTCGAGACAATGGACTATAGCCCATGGTCTCGGAGTGATTTTTGTCTTTTTCTCAAATCCTCGTTTTTCATCAATTTTGACCATTGGCTGTAGCCCATCTCAGACGGCATACTATAGCACGCCGTTTTTCATCATTTTTGAGGATTTGAAAAAAAGACGAAAATCTCTCGATGACAATGGACTTTAGCCCATGGTCTCAGAGTGATTTTTGTCTTTTTCTCAAATCCTCGTTTTTCATGAATTTTGACCATTGGTTGTAGCCCATCTCAGACGGAATACTATAGCACAACGTTTTTCATCATTTTTGAGGATTTGAAAAAAAGACAAAAATCACTCGAGACAATGGACTATAGCCCATGGTCTCGGAGTGATTTTTGTCTTTTTCTCAAATCCTCGTTTTTCATACATTTTGACCATTTGCTGTAGCCCATCTCAGACGGCATACTATAGCACGCCGTTTTTCATCATTTTTGAGGATTTTAAAAAAAGACGAAAATCACTCTAGACAATGGACTATAGCCCATGGTCTCGGAGTGATTTTGGTCTTTTTCTCAAATCCTCGTTTTTCATCAATGTTGACCATTGGCTGTAGCCCATCTCAGACGGCATACTATAGCACTTCGTTTTTCATCATTTTTGAGGATTTGAAAAAAAGACGAAAATAACTCGAGACAATGGACTATAGCCCATGGTCTCGGAGTGATTTTTGTCTTTTTCTCAAATCCTCGTTTTTCATCAATTTTGACCATTTGCTGTAGCCCATCTCAGACGGCATACTATAGCACGCCGTTTTTCATAATTTTTGAGGATTTGAAAAAAAGACGAAAATCACTCGAGACAATGGACTATAGCCCATGGTCTCGGAATGATTTTTGTCTTTTTCTCAAATCCTAGTTTTTCATCAATTTTGACCATTGGCTGTAGCCCATCTCAGACGGCATATTATAGCACTTCGTTTTTCATAATTTTTGAGGATTTGAAAAAAAGACGAAAATCACTCGAGACAATGGACTATAGCCCATGGTCTCGGAGTGATTTTTGTCTTTTTCTCAAATCCTCGTTTTTCATCAATTTTGACCATTTGCTGTAGCCCATCTCAGACGGCATACTATAGCACGCCGTTTTTCATCATTTTTGAGGATTTGAAAAAAAGACGAAAATCACTCGAGACAATGGACTATAGCCCATGGTCTCGGAGTGATTTTTGTCTTTTTCTCAAATCCTCGTTTTTCATCAATTTTGACCATTGGCTGTAGCCCATCTCAGACGGCATACTATAGCACGCCGTTTTTCATCATTTTTGAGGATTTGAAAAAAAGACGAAAATCACTCGAGACAATGGACTATAGCCCATGGTCTCGGAGTGATTTTTGTCTTTTTCTCAAATCCTCGTTTTTCATCAATTTTGACCATTGGCTGTAGCCCATCTCAGACGGCATACTATAGCACTTCGTTTTTCATAATTTTTGAGGATTTGAAAAAAAGACGAAAATCACTCGAGACAATGGACTATAGCCCATGGTCTCGGAGTGATTTTTGTCTTTTTCTCAAATCCTCGTTTTTCATCAATTTTGACCATTTGCTGTAGCCCATCTCAGACGGCATACTATAGCACGCCGTTTTTCATCATTTTTGAGGATTTGAAAAAAAGACGAAAATCACTCGAGACAATGGACTATAGCCCATGGTCTCGGAGTGATTTTTGTCTTTTTCTCAAATCCTCGTTTTTCATCAATTTTGACCATTGGCTGTAGCCCATCTCAGACGACATACTATAGCACTTCGTTTTTCATCATTTTTGAGGATTTGAAAAAAAGACGAAAATCACTCTAGACAATGGACTATAGCCCATGGTCTCGGAGTGATTTTTGTCTTTTTCTCAAATCCTCGTTTTTCATCAATTTTGACCATTTGCTGTAGCCCATCTCAGACGGCATACTATAGCACGCCGTTTTTCATCATTTTTGAGGATTTGAAAAAAACACGAAAATCACTCGAGACAATGGACTATAGCCCATGGTCTCGGAGTGATTTTGGTCTTTTTCTCAAATCCTCGTTTTTCATCAATGTTGACCATTTGCTGTAGCCCATCTCAGACGGCATACTATAGCACGCCGTTTTTCATCATTTTTGAGGATTTGAAAAAAAGACGAAAATCACTCGAGACAGTGGACTATAGCCCATGGTCTCGGAGTGATTTTTGTCTTTTTCTCAAATCCTCGTTTTTCATACATTTTGACCATTGGCTGTAGCCCATCTCAGACGGCATACTATAGCACGCCGTTTTTCATCATTTTTGAGGATTTGAAAAAAAGACGAAAATCACTCGAGACAATGGACTACAGCCCATGGTCTCGGAGTGATTTTTGTCTTTTTCTCAAATCCTCGTTTTTCATCAATTTTGACCATTTGCTGTAGCCCATCTCAGACGGCATACTATAGCACGCCGTTTTTCATCATTTTTGAGGATTTGAAAAAAAGACGAAAATCACTCGAGACAATGGACTATAGCCCATGGTCTCGGAATGATTTTTGTCTTTTTCTCAAATCCTAGTTTTTCATCAATTTTGACCATTGGCTGTAGCCCATCTCAGACGGCATACTATAGCACTTTGTTTTTCATCATTTTTGAGGATTTAAAAAAAAGACGAAAATCACTCGAGACAATGGACTAAAGCCCATGGTCTCGGAGTGATTTTTGTCTCAATCTCAAATCCTCGTTTTTCATCAATTTTGACCCTTTGCTGTAGCCCATCTCAGACGGCATACTATAGCACGCCGTTTTTCATCATTTTTGAGGATTTGAAAAAAAGACGAAAATCACTCGAGACAATGGACTATAGCCCATGGTCTCGGAGTGATTTTTGTCTTTTTCTCAAATCCTCGTTTTTCATCAATTTTGACCATTTGCTGTAGCCCATCTCAGACGGCATACTATAGCACGCCGTTTTTCATCATTTTTGAGGATTTGAAAAAAAGACGAAAATCACTCGAGACAATGGACTATAGCCCATGGTCTCGGAGTGATTTTTGTCTTTTTCTCAAATCCTTGTTTTTCATCAATTTTGACCATTGGCTGTAGCCCATCTCAGACGGCATACTATAGCACGCCGTTTTTCATATTTTTGAGGATTTGAAAAAAAGACGAAAATCACTCGAGACAATGGACTATAGCCCATGGTCTCGGAGTGATTTTTGTCTTTTTCTCAAATTCTCGTTTTTCATCAATTTTGACCATTGGCTGTAGCCCATCTCAGACGGCATACTATAGCACGCCGTTTTTCATCATTTTTGAGGATTTGAAAAAAAGACGAAAATCACTCGAGACAATGGACTATAGCCCATGGTCTCGGAGTGATTTTTGTCTTTTTCTCAAATCCTCGTTTTTCATCAATTTTGACCATTTGCTGTAGCCCATCTCAGACGGCATACTATAGCACGCCGTTTTTCATAATTTTTGAGGATTTGAAAAAAAGACGAAAATCACTCGAGACAATGGACTATAGCCCATGGTCTCGGAATGATTTTTGTCTTTTTCTCAAATCCTAGTTTTTCATCAATTTTGACCATTGGCTGTAGCCCATCTCAGACGGCATATTATAGCACTTCGTTTTTCATAATTTTTGAGGATTTGAAAAAAAGACGAAAATCACTCGAGACAATGGACTATAGCCCATGGTCTCGGAGTGATTTTTGTCTTTTTCTCAAATCCTCGTTTTTCATCAATTTTGACCATTTGCTGTAGCCCATCTCAGACGGCATACTATAGCACGCCGTTTTTCATCATTTTTGAGGATTTGAAAAAAAGACGAAAATCACTCGAGACAATGGACTATAGCCCATGGTCTCGGAGTGATTTTTGTCTTTTTCTCAAATCCTCGTTTTTCATCAATTTTGACCATTGGCTGTAGCCCATCTCAGACGGCATACTATAGCACGCCGTTTTTCATCATTTTTGAGGATTTGAAAAAAAGACGAAAATCACTCGAGACAATGGACTATAGCCCATGGTCTCGGAGTGATTTTTGTCTTTTTCTCAAATCCTCGTTTTTCATCAATTTTGACCATTGGCTGTAGCCCATCTCAGACGGCATACTATAGCACTTCGTTTTTCATAATTTTTGAGGATTTGAAAAAAAGACGAAAATCACTCGAGACAATGGACTATAGCCCATGGTCTCGGAGTGATTTTTGTCTTTTTCTCAAATCCTCGTTTTTCATCAATTTTGACCATTTGCTGTAGCCCATCTCAGACGGCATACTATAGCACGCCGTTTTTCATCATTTTTGAGGATTTGAAAAAAAGACGAAAATCACTCGAGACAATGGACTATAGCCCATGGTCTCGGAGTGATTTTTGTCTTTTTCTCAAATCCTCGTTTTTCATCAATTTTGACCATTGGCTGTAGCCCATCTCAGACGACATACTATAGCACTTCGTTTTTCATCATTTTTGAGGATTTGAAAAAAAGACGAAAATCACTCTAGACAATGGACTATAGCCCATGGTCTCGGAGTGATTTTTGTCTTTTTCTCAAATCCTCGTTTTTCATCAATTTTGACCATTTGCTGTAGCCCATCTCAGACGGCATACTATAGCACGCCGTTTTTCATCATTTTTGAGGATTTGAAAAAAACACGAAAATCACTCGAGACAATGGACTATAGCCCATGGTCTCGGAGTGATTTTGGTCTTTTTCTCAAATCCTCGTTTTTCATCAATGTTGACCATTTGCTGTAGCCCATCTCAGACGGCATACTATAGCACGCCGTTTTTCATCATTTTTGAGGATTTGAAAAAAAGACGAAAATCACTCGAGACAGTGGACTATAGCCCATGGTCTCGGAGTGATTTTTGTCTTTTTCTCAAATCCTCGTTTTTCATACATTTTGACCATTGGCTGTAGCCCATCTCAGACGGCATACTATAGCACGCCGTTTTTCATCATTTTTGAGGATTTGAAAAAAAGACGAAAATCACTCGAGACAATGGACTACAGCCCATGGTCTCGGAGTGATTTTTGTCTTTTTCTCAAATCCTCGTTTTTCATCAATTTTGACCATTTGCTGTAGCCCATCTCAGACGGCATACTATAGCACGCCGTTTTTCATCATTTTTGAGGATTTGAAAAAAAGACGAAAATCACTCGAGACAATGGACTATAGCCCATGGTCTCGGAATGATTTTTGTCTTTTTCTCAAATCCTAGTTTTTCATCAATTTTGACCATTGGCTGTAGCCCATCTCAGACGGCATACTATAGCACTTTGTTTTTCATCATTTTTGAGGATTTAAAAAAAAGACGAAAATCACTCGAGACAATGGACTAAAGCCCATGGTCTCGGAGTGATTTTTGTCTCAATCTCAAATCCTCGTTTTTCATCAATTTTGACCCTTTGCTGTAGCCCATCTCAGACGGCATACTATAGCACGCCGTTTTTCATCATTTTTGAGGATTTGAAAAAAAGACGAAAATCACTCGAGACAATGGACTATAGCCCATGGTCTCGGAGTGATTTTTGTCTTTTTCTCAAATCCTCGTTTTTCATCAATTTTGACCATTTGCTGTAGCCCATCTCAGACGGCATACTATAGCACGCCGTTTTTCATCATTTTTGAGGATTTGAAAAAAAGACGAAAATCACTCGAGACAATGGACTATAGCCCATGGTCTCGGAGTGATTTTTGTCTTTTTCTCAAATCCTTGTTTTTCATCAATTTTGACCATTGGCTGTAGCCCATCTCAGACGGCATACTATAGCACGCCGTTTTTCATATTTTTGAGGATTTGAAAAAAAGACGAAAATCACTCGAGACAATGGACTATAGCCCATGGTCTCGGAGTGATTTTTGTCTTTTTCTCAAATTCTCGTTTTTCATCAATTTTGACCATTGGCTGTAGCCCATCTCAGACGGCATACTATAGCACGCCGTTTTTCATCATTTTTGAGGATTTGAAAAAAAGACGAAAATCACTCGAGACAATGGACTATAGCCCATGGTCTCGGAGTGATTTTTGTCTTTTTCTCAAATCCTCGTTTTTCATCAATTTTGACCATTGGCTGTAGCCCATCTCAGACGGCATACTATAGCACTTCGTTTTTCATCATTTTTGAGGATTTGAAAAAAAGACGAAAATCACTCGAGACAATGGACTATAGCCCATGGTCTCGGAGTGATTTTTGTCTTTTTCTCAAATCCTCGTTTTTCATCAATTTTGACCATTGGCTGTAGCCCATCTCAGACGGCATACTATAGCACTTCGTTTTTCATCATTTTTGAGGATTTAAAAAAAAGACGAAAATCACTCTAGACAATGGACTATAGCCCATGGTCTCGGAGTGATTTTTGTCTTTTTCTCAAATCCTCGTTTTTCATCAATTTTGACCATTTGCTGTAGCCCATCTCAGACGGCATACTATAGCACGCCGTTTTTCATCATTTTTGAGGATTTGAAAAAAAGACGAAAATCACTCGAGACAATGGACTATAGCCCATGGTCTCGGAGTGATTTTGGTCTTTTTCTCAAATCCTCGTTTTTCATCAATGTTGACCATTGGCTGTAGCCCATCTCAGACGGCATACTATAGCACTTCGTTTTTCATCATTTTTGAGGATTTGAAAAAAAGACGAAAATCACTCGAGACAATGGACTATAGCCCATGGTCTCGGAGTGATTTTTGTCTTTTTCTCAAATCCTCGTTTTTCATCAATTTTGACCATTTGCTGTAGCCCATCTCAGACGGCATACTATAGCACGCCGTTTTTCATCATTTTTGAGGATTTGAAAAAAAGACGAAAATCACTCGAGACAGTGGACTATAGCCCATGGTCTCGGAGTGATTTTTGTCTTTTTCTCAAATCCTCGTTTTTCATACATTTTGACCATTGGCTGTAGCCCATCTCAGACGGCATACTATAGCACGCCGTTTTTCATCATTTTTGAGGATTTGAAAAAAAGACGAAAATCACTCGAGACAATGGACTATAGCCCATGGTCTCGGAGTGATTTTTGTCTTTTTCTCAAATCCTCGTTTTTCATCAATTTTGACCATTTGCTGTAGCCCATCTCAGACGGCATACTATAGCACGCCGTTTTTCATCATTTTTGAGGATTTGAAAAAAAGACGAAAATCACTCGAGACAATGGACTATAGCCCATGGTCTCGGAGTGATTTTTGTCTTTTTCTCAAATCCTCGTTTTTCATCAATTTTGACCATTTGCTGTAGCCCATCTCAGACGGCATACTATAGCACGCCGTTTTTCATCATTTTTGAGGATTTGAAAAAAAGACGAAAATCACTCGAGACAATGGACTATAGCCCATGGTCTCGGAGTGATTTTTGTCTTTTTCTCAAATCCTCGTTTTTCATCAATTTTGACCATTGGCTGTAGCCCATCTCAGACGGCATACTATAGCACGCCGTTTTTCATCATTTTTGAGGATTTGAAAAAAAGACGAAAATCACTCGAGACAATGGACTATAGCCCATGGTCTCGGAGTGATTTTTGTCTTTTTCTCAAATCCTCGTTTTTCATCAATTTTGACCATTGGCTGTAGCCCATCTCAGACGGCATACTATAGCACGCCGTTTTTCATCATTTTTGAGGATTTGAAAAAAAGACGAAAATCACTCGAGACAATGGACTATAGCCCATGGTCTCGGAATGATTTTTGTCTTTTTCTCAAATCCTCGTTTTTCATCAATTTTGACCATTTGCTGTAGCCCATCTCAGACGGCATACTATAGCACGCCGTTTTTCATCATTTTTGAGGATTTGAAAAAAAGACGAAAATCACTCGAGACAATGGACTATAGCCCATGGTCTCGGAATGATTTTTGTCTTTTTCTCAAATCCTAGTTTTTCATCAATTTTGACCATTGGCTGTAGCCCATCTCAGACGGCATACTATAGCACTTTGTTTTTCATCATTTTTGAGGATTTAAAAAAAAGACGAAAATCACTCGAGACAATGGACTATAGCCCATGGTCTCGGAGTGATTTTTGTCTTTTTCTCAAATCCTCGTTTTTCATCAATTTTGACCATTTGCTGTAGCCCATCTCAGACGGCATACTATAGCATGCCGTTTTTCATCATTTTTGAGGATTTGAAAAAAAGACGAAAATCACTCGAGACAATGGACTATAGCCCATGGTCTCGGAATGATTTTTGTCTTTTTCTCAAATCCTAGTTTTTCATCAATTTTGACCATTGGCTGTAGCCCATCTCAGACGGCATACTATAGCACTTTGTTTTTCATCATTTTTGAGGATTTAAAAAAAAGACGAAAATCACTCGAGACAATGGACTATAGCCCATGGTCTCGGAGTGATTTTTGTCTTTTTCTCAAATCCTCGTTTTTCATCAATTTTGACCATTTGCTGTAGCCCATCTCAGACGGCATACTATAGCACGCCGTTTTTCATCATTTTTGAGGATTTTAAAAAAAGACGAAAATCACTCTAGACAATGGACTATAGCCCATGGTCTCGGAGTGATTTTTGTCTTTTTCTCAAATCCTCGTTTTTCATCAATTTTGACCATTGGCTGTAGCCCATCTCAGACGGCATACTATAGCACTTCGTTTTTCATCATTTTTGAGGATTTGAAAAAAAGACGAAAATCACTCGAGACAATGGACTATAGCCCATGGTCTCGGAGTGATTTTTGTCTTTTTCTCAAATCCTCGTTTTTCATCAATTTTGACCATTTGCTGTAGCCCATCTCAGACGGCATACTATAGCACGCCGTTTTTCATCATTTTTGAGGATTTTAAAAAAAGACGAAAATCACTCTAGACAATGGACTATAGCCCATGGTCTCGGAGTGATTTTTGTCTTTTTCTCAAATCCTCGTTTTTCATCAATTTTGACCATTTGCTGTAGCCCATCTCAGACGGCATACTATAGCACGCCGTTTTTCATCATTTTTGAGGATTTGAAAAAAAGACGAAAATCACTCGAGACAATGGACTATAGCCCATGGTCTCGGAATGATTTTTGTCTTTTTCTCAAATCCTCGTTTTTCATCAATTTTGACCATTGGCTGTAGCCCATCTCAGACGGCATACTATAGCACTTTGTTTTTCATCATTTTTGAGGATTTAAAAAAAAGACGAAAATCACTCGAGACAATGGACTATAGCCCATGGTCTCGGAGTGATTTTTGTCTTTTTCTCAAATCCTCGTTTTTCATCAATTTTGACCATTTGCTGTAGCCCATCTCAGACGGCATACTATAGCACGCCATTTTTCATAATTTTTGAGGATTTGAAAAAAAGACGAAAATCACTCGAGACAATGGACTATAGCCCATGGTCTCGGAGTGATTTTTGTCTTTTTCTCAAATCCTCGTTTTTCATCAATTTTGACCATTGGCTGTAGCCCATCTCAGACGGCATACTATAGCACGCCGTTTTTCATCATTTTTGAGGATTTTAAAAAAAGACGAAAATCACTCGAGACAATGGACTATAGCCCATGGTCTCGGAGTGATTTTTGTCTTTTTCTCAAATCCTCGTTTTTCATCAATTTTGACCATTTGCTGTAGCCCATCTCAGACGGCATACTATAGCACGCCGTTTTTCATCATTTTTGAGGATTTTAAAAAAAGACGAAAATCACTCGAGACAATGGACTATAGCCCATGGTCTCGGAGTGATTTTTGTCTTTTTCTCAAATCCTCGTTTTTCATCAATTTTGACCATTTGCTGTAGCCCATCTCAGACGGCATACTATAACACGCGGTTTTTCATCATTTTTGAGGATTTGAAAAAAAGACGAAAATCACTCGAGACAATGGACTATAGCCCATGGTCTCGGAGTGATTTTGGTCTTTTTCTCAAATCCTCGTTTTTCATCAATGTTGACCATTGGCTGTAGCCCATCTCAGACGGCATACTATAGCACTTCGTTTTTCATCATTTTTGAGGATTTGAAAAAAAGACGAAAATCACTCGAGACAATGGACTATAGCCCATGGTCTCGGAGTGATTTTTGTCTTTTTCTCAAATCCTCGTTTTTCATCAATTTTGACCATTTGCTGTAGCCCATCTCAGACGGCATACTATAGCACGCCGTTTTTCATCATTTTTGAGGATTTGAAAAAAAGACGAAAATCACTCGAGACAGTGGACTATAGCCCATGGTCTCGGAGTGATTTTTGTCTTTTTCTCAAATCCTCGTTTTTCATACATTTTGACCATTGGCTGTAGCCCATCTCAGACGGCATACTATAGCACGCCGTTTTTCATCATTTTTGAGGATTTGAAAAAAAGACGAAAATCACTCGAGACAATGGACTACAGCCCATGGTCTCGGAGTGATTTTTGTCTTTTTCTCAAATCCTCGTTTTTCATCAATTTTGACCATTTGCTGTAGCCCATCTCAGACGGCATACTATAGCACGCCGTTTTTCATCATTTTTGAGGATTTGAAAAAAAGACGAAAATCACTCGAGACAATGGACTATAGCCCATGGTCTCGGAATGATTTTTGTCTTTTTCTCAAATCCTAGTTTTTCATCAATTTTGACCATTGGCTGTAGCCCATCTCAGACGGCATACTATAGCACTTTGTTTTTCATCATTTTTGAGGATTTAAAAAAAAGACGAAAATCACTCGAGACAATGGACTAAAGCCCATGGTCTCGGAGTGATTTTTGTCTCAATCTCAAATCCTCGTTTTTCATCAATTTTGACCCTTTGCTGTAGCCCATCTCAGACGGCATACTATAGCACTTTGTTTTTCATCATTTTTGAGGATTTGAAAAAAAAGACGAAAATCACTCGAGACAATGGACTATAGCCCATGGTCTCGGAGTGATTTTTGTCTTTTTCTCAAATCCTCGTTTTTCATCAATTTTGACCATTTGCTGTAGCCCATCTCAGACGGCATACTATAGCACGCCGTTTTTCATCATTTTTGAGGATTTGAAAAAAAGACGAAAATCACTCGAGACAATGGACTATAGCCCATGGTCTCGGAGTGATTTTTGTCTTTTTCTCAAATCCTCGTTTTTCATCAATTTTGACCATTGGCTGTAGCCCATCTCAGACGGCATACTATAGCACGCCGTTTTTCATCATTTTTGAGGATTTGAAAAAAAGACGAAAATCTCTCGATGACAATGGACTTTAGCCCATGGTCTCAGAGTGATTTTTGTCTTTTTCTCAAATCCTCGTTTTTCATGAATTTTGACCATTGGTTGTAGCCCATCTCAGACGGAATACTATAGCACAACGTTTTTCATCATTTTTGAGGATTTGAAAAAAAGACAAAAATCACTCGAGACAATGGACTATAGCCCATGGTCTCGGAGTGATTTTTGTCTTTTTCTCAAATCCTCGTTTTTCATAAATTGTCCATTGGCTGTAGCCCATCTCAGACGGCATACTATAGCACGCCGTTTTTCATCATTTTTGAGGATTTAAAAAAAAGACGAAAATCACTCGAGACAATGGACTATAGCCCATGGTCTCGGAGTGATTTTTGTCTTTTTCTCAAATCCTCGTTTTTCATCAATTTTGACCATTTGCTGTAGCCCATCTCAGACGGCATACTATAGCACACCGTTTTTCATCATTTTTGAGGATTTGAAAAAAAGACGAAAATCACTCGAGACAATGGACTATAGCCCATGGTCTCGGAGTGATTTTTGTCTTTTTCTCAAATCCTCGTTTTTCATCAATTTTGACCATTGGCTGTAGCCCATCTCAGACGGCATACTATAGCACGCCGTTTTTCATCATTTTTGAGGATTTGAAAAAAAGACGAAAATCACTCGAGACAATGGACTATAGCCCATGGTCTCGGAGTGATTTTTGTCTTTTTCTCAAATCCTCGTTTTTCATCAATTTTGACCATTGGCTGTAGCCCATCTCAGACGGCATACTATAGCACGCCGTTTTTCATCATTTTTGAGGATTTAAAAAAAAGACGAAAATCACTCTAGACAATGGACTATAGCCCATGGTCTCGGAGTGATTTTTGTCTTTTTCTCAAATCCTCGTTTTTCATCAATTTTGACCATTTGCTGTAGCCCATCTCAGACGGCATACTATAGCACGCCGTTTTTCATCATTTTTGAGGATTTGAAAAAAAGACGAAAATCACTCGAGACAATGGACTATAGCCCATGGTCTCGGAGTGATTTTGGTCTTTTTCTCAAATCCTCGTTTTTCATCAATGTTGACCATTGGCTGTAGCCCATCTCAGACGGCATACTATAGCACTTTGTTTTTCATCATTTTTGAGGATTTAAAAAAAAGACGAAAATCACTCGAGACAATGGACTATAGCCCATGGTCTCGGAGTGATTTTTGTCTTTTTCTCAAATCCTCGTTTTTCATCAATTTTGACCATTTGCTGTAGCCCATCTCAGACGGCATACTATAGCACGCCGTTTTTCATCATTTTTGAGGATTTTTAAAAAAGACGAAAATCACTCTAGACAATGGACTATAGCCCATGGTCTCGGAGTGATTTTTGTCTTTTTCTCAAATCCTCGTTTTTCATCAATTTTGACCATTGGCTGTAGCCCATCTCAGACGGCATACTATAGCACTTCGTTTTTCATCATTTTTGAGGATTTGAAAAAAAGACGAAAATCACTCGAGACAATGGACTATAGCCCATGGTCTCGGAGTGATTTTTGTCTTTTTCTCAAATCCTCGTTTTTCATCAATTTTGACCATTTGCTGTAGCCCATCTCAGACGGCATACTATAGCACGCCGTTTTTCATCATTTTTGAGGATTTTAAAAAAAGACGAAAATCACTCTAGACAATGGACTATAGCCCATGGTCTCGGAGTGATTTTTGTCTTTTTCTCAAATCCTCGTTTTTCATCAATTTTGACCATTTGCTGTAGCCCATCTCAGACGGCATACTATAGCACGCCGTTTTTCATCATTTTTGAGGATTTGAAAAAAAGACGAAAATCACTCGAGACAATGGACTATAGCCCATGGTCTCGGAATGATTTTTGTCTTTTTCTCAAATCCTCGTTTTTCATCAATTTTGACCATTTGCTGTAGCCCATCTCAGACGGCATACTATAGCACGCCGTTTTTCATCATTTTTGAGGATTTGAAAAAAAGACGAAAATCACTCGAGACAATGGACTATAGCCCATGGTCTCGGAATGATTTTTGTCTTTTTCTCAAATCCTAGTTTTTCATCAATTTTGACCATTGGCTGTAGCCCATCTCAGACGGCATACTATAGCACTTTGTTTTTCATCATTTTTGAGGATTTTAAAAAAAGACGAAAATCACTCGAGACAATGGACTATAGCCCATGGTCTCGGAGTGATTTTTGTCTTTTTCTCAAATCCTCGTTTTTCATCAATTTTGACCATTTGCTGTAGCCCATCTCAGACGGCATACTATAGCACGCCGTTTTTCATCATTTTTGAGGATTTGAAAAAAAGACGAAAATCACTCGAGACAATGGACTATAGCCCATGGTCTCGGAGTGATTTTTGTCTTTTTCTCAAATCCTCGTTTTTCATCAATTTTGACCATTGGCTGTAGCCCATCTCAGACGGCATACTATAGCACGCCGTTTTTCATCATTTTTGAGGATTTTAAAAAAAGACGAAAATCACTCGAGACAATGGACTATAGCCCATGGTCTCGGAGTGATTTTTGTCTTTTTCTCAAATCCTCGTTTTTCATCAATTTTGACCATTTGCTGTAGCCCATCTCAGACGGCATACTATAGCACGCCGTTTTTCATCATTTTTGAGGATTTGAAAAAAAGACGAAAATCACTCGAGACAATGGACTATAGCCCATGGTCTCGGAGTGATTTTTGTCTTTTTCTCAAATCCTCGTTTTTCATCAATTTTGACCATTGGCTGTAGCCCATCTCAGACGGCATACTATAGCACGCCGTTTTTCATCATTTTTGAGGATTTGAAAAAAAGACGAAAATCTCTCGATGACAATGGACTTTAGCCCATGGTCTCAGAGTGATTTTTGTCTTTTTCTCAAATCCTCGTTTTTCATGAATTTTGACCATTGGTTGTAGCCCATCTCAGACGGAATACTATAGCACAACGTTTTTCATCATTTTTGAGGATTTGAAAAAAAGACAAAAATCACTCGAGACAATGGACTATAGCCCATGGTCTCGGAGTGATTTTTGTCTTTTTCTCAAATCCTCGTTTTTCATAAATTGTCCATTGGCTGTAGCCCATCTCAGACGGCATACTATAGCACGCCGTTTTTCATCATTTTTGAGGATTTTAAAAAAAGACGAAAATCACTCGAGACAATGGACTATAGCCCATGGTCTCGGAGTGATTTTTGTCTCAATCTCAAATCCTCGTTTTTCATCAATTTTGACCCTTTGCTGTAGCCCATCTCAGACGGCATACTATAGCACGCCGTTTTTCATCATTTTTGAGGATTTGAAAAAAAAGACGAAAATCACTCGAGACAATGGACTATAGCCCATGGTCTCGGAGTGATTTTTGTCTTTTTCTCAAATCCTCGTTTTTCATCAATTTTGACCATTTGCTGTAGCCCATCTCAGACGGCATACTATAGCACACCGTTTTTCATCATTTTTGAGGATTTGAAAAAAAGACGAAAATCACTCGAGACAATGGACTATAGCCCATGGTCTCGGAGTGATTTTTGTCTTTTTCTCAAATCCTCGTTTTTCATCAATTTTGACCATTGGCTGTAGCCCATCTCAGACGGCATACTATAGCACGCCGTTTTTCATCATTTTTGAGGATTTGAAAAAAAGACGAAAATCACTCGAGACAATGGACTATAGCCCATGGTCTCGGAGTGATTTTTGTCTTTTTCTCAAATCCTCGTTTTTCATCAATTTTGACCATTGGCTGTAGCCCATCTCAGACGGCATACTATAGCACGCCGTTTTTCATCATTTTTGAGGATTTAAAAAAAAGACGAAAATCACTCTAGACAATGGACTATAGCCCATGGTCTCGGAGTGATTTTTGTCTTTTTCTCAAATCCTCGTTTTTCATCAATTTTGACCATTTGCTGTAGCCCATCTCAGACGGCATACTATAGCACGCCGTTTTTCATCATTTTTGAGGATTTGAAAAAAAGACGAAAATCACTCGAGACAATGGACTATAGCCCATGGTCTCGGAGTGATTTTGGTCTTTTTCTCAAATCCTCGTTTTTCATCAATGTTGACCATTGGCTGTAGCCCATCTCAGACGGCATACTATAGCACTTTGTTTTTCATCATTTTTGAGGATTTAAAAAAAAGACGAAAATCACTCGAGACAATGGACTATAGCCCATGGTCTCGGAGTGATTTTTGTCTTTTTCTCAAATCCTCGTTTTTCATCAATTTTGACCATTTGCTGTAGCCCATCTCAGACGGCATACTATAGCACTTCGTTTTTCATCATTTTTGAGGATTTGAAAAAAAGACGAAAATCACTCGAGACAATGGACTATAGCCCATGGTCTCGGAGTGATTTTTGTTTTTTTCTCAAATCCTCGTTTTTCATCAATTTTGACCATTTGCTGTAGCCCATCTCAGACGGCATACTATAGCACGCCGTTTTTCATCATTTTTGAGGATTTTAAAAAAAGACGAAAATCACTCTAGACAATGGACTATAGCCCATGGTCTCGGAGTGATTTTTGTCTTTTTCTCAAATCCTCGTTTTTCATCAATTTTGACCATTTGCTGTAGCCCATCTCAGACGGCATACTATAGCACGCCGTTTTTCATCATTTTTGAGGATTTGAAAAAAAGACGAAAATCACTCGAGACAATGGACTATAGCCCATGGTCTCGGAATGATTTTTGTCTTTTTCTCAAATCCTCGTTTTTCATCAATTTTGACCATTTGCTGTAGCCCATCTCAGACGGCATACTATAGCACGCCGTTTTTCATAATTTTTGAGGATTTGAAAAAAAGACGAAAATCACTCGAGACAATGGACTATAGCCCATGGTCTCGGAATGATTTTTGTCTTTTTCTCAAATCCTAGTTTTTCATCAATTTTGACCATTGGCTGTAGCCCATCTCAGACGGCATACTATAGCACTTTGTTTTTCATCATTTTTGAGGATTTTAAAAAAAGACGAAAATCACTCGAGACAATGGACTATAGCCCATGGTCTCGGAGTGATTTTTGTCTTTTTCTCAAATCCTCGTTTTTCATCAATTTTGACCATTTGCTGTAGCCCATCTCAGACGGCATACTATAGCACGCCGTTTTTCATCATTTTTGAGGATTTGAAAAAAAGACGAAAATCACTCGAGACAATGGACTATAGCCCATGGTCTCGGAGTGATTTTTGTCTTTTTCTCAAATCCTCGTTTTTCATCAATTTTGACCATTGGCTGTAGCCCATCTCAGACGGCATACTATAGCACGCCGTTTTTCATCATTTTTGAGGATTTTAAAAAAAGACGAAAATCACTCGAGACAATGGACTATAGCCCATGGTCTCGGAGTGATTTTTGTCTTTTTCTCAAATCCTCGTTTTTCATCAATTTTGACCATTTGCTGTAGCCCATCTCAGACGGCATACTATAGCACGCCGTTTTTCATCATTTTTGAGGATTTTAAAAAAAGACGAAAATCACTCTAGACAATGGACTATAGCCCATGGTCTCGGAGTGATTTTTGTCTTTTTCTCAAATCCTCGTTTTTCATCAATTTTGACCATTTGCTGTAGCCCATCTCAGACGGCATACTATAGCACGCGGTTTTTCATCATTTTTGAGGATTTGAAAAAAAGACGAAAATCACTCGAGACAATGGACTATAGCCCATGGTCTCGGAGTGATTTTGGTCTTTTTCTCAAATCCTCGTTTTTCATCAATGTTGACCATTGGCTGTAGCCCATCTCAGACGGCATACTATAGCACTTCGTTTTTCATCATTTTTGAGGATTTGAAAAAAAGACGAAAATCACTCGAGACAATGGACTATAGCCCATGGTCTCGGAGTGATTTTTGTCTTTTTCTCAAATCCTCGTTTTTCATCAATTTTGACCATTTGCTGTAGCCCATCTCAGACGGCATACTATAGCACGCCGTTTTTCATCATTTTTGAGGATTTGAAAAAAAGACAAAAATCACTCGAGACAGTGGACTATAGCCCATGGTCTCGGAGTGATTTTTGTCTTTTTCTCAAATCCTCGTTTTTCATACATTTTGACCATTGGCTGTAGCCCATCTCAGACGGCATACTATAGCACGCCGTTTTTCATCATTTTTGAGGATTTGAAAAAAAGACGAAAATCACTCGAGACAATGGACTACAGCCCATGGTCTCGGAGTGATTTTTGTCCTTTTCTCAAATCCTCGTTTTTCATCAATTTTGACCATTTGCTGTAGCCCATCTCAGACGGCATACTATAGCACGCCGTTTTTCATCATTTTTGAGGATTTGAAAAAAAGACGAAAATCACTCGAGACAATGGACTACAGCCCATGGTCTCGGAGTGATTTTTGTCTTTTTCTCAAATCCTCGTTTTTCATCAATTTTGACCATTTGCTGTAGCCCATCTCAGACGGCATACTATAGCACGCCGTTTTTCATCATTTTTGAGGATTTGAAAAAAAGACGAAAATCACTCGAGACAATGGACTACAGCCCATGGTCTCGGAGTGATTTTTGTCTTTTTCTCAAATCCTCGTTTTTCATCAATTTTGACCATTTGCTGTAGCCCATCTCAGACGGCATACTATAGCACGCCGTTTTTCATCATTTTTGAGGATTTGAAAAAAAGACGAAAATCACTCGAGACAATGGACTATAGCCCATGGTCTCGGAATGATTTTTGTCTTTTTCTCAAATCCTAGTTTTTCATCAATTTTGACCATTGGCTGTAGCCCATCTCAGACGGCATACTATAGCACTTTGTTTTTCATCATTTTTGAGGATTAAAAAAAAAGACGAAAATCACTCGAGACAATGGACTAAAGCCCATGGTCTCGGAGTGATTTTTGTCTCAATCTCAAATCCTTGTTTTTCATCAATTTTGACCCTTTGCTGTAGCCCATCTCAGACGGCATACTATAGCACGCCGTTTTTCATCATTTTTGAGGATTTGAAAAAAAAGACGAAAATCACTCGAGACAATGGACTATAGCCCATGGTCTCGGAGTGATTTTTGTCTTTTTCTCAAATCCTCGTTTTTCATCAATTTTGACCATTTGCTGTAGCCCATCTCAGACGGCATACTATAGCACGCCGTTTTTCATCATTTTTGAGGATTTGAAAAAAAGACGAAAATCACTCGAGACAATGGACTATAGCCCATGGTCTCGGAGTGATTTTTGTCTTTTTCTCAAATCCTCGTTTTTCATAAATTTTGACCATTGGCTGTAGCCCATCTCAGACGGCATACTATAGCACGCCGTTTTTCATCATTTTTGAGGATTTGAAAAAAAGACGAAAATCTCTCGATGACAATGGACTTTAGCCCATGGTCTCAGAGTGATTTTTGTCTTTTTCTCAAATCCTCGTTTTTCATGAATTTTGACCATTGGTTGTAGCCCATCTCAGACGGAATACTATAGCACAACGTTTTTCATCATTTTTGAGGATTTGAAAAAAAGACAAAAATCACTCGAGACAATGGACTATAGCCCATGGTCTCGGAGTGATTTTTGTCTTTTTCTCAAATCCTCGTTTTTCATAAATTGACCATTGGCTGTAGCCCATCTCAGACGGCATACTATAGCACGCCGTTTTTCATCATTTTTGAGGATTTAAAAAAAAGACGAAAATCACTCGAGACAATGGACTATAGCCCATGGTCTCGGAGTGATTTTTGTCTCAATCTCAAATCCTCGTTTTTCATCAATTTTGACCCTTTGCTGTAGCCCATCTCAGACGGCATACTATAGCACGCCGTTTTTCATCATTTTTGAGGATTTGAAAAAAAGACGAAAATCACTCGAGACAATGGACTATAGCCCATGGTCTCGGAGTGATTTTTGTCTTTTTCTCAAATCCTCGTTTTTCATCAATTTTGACCATTGGCTGTAGCCCATCTCAGACGGCATACTATAGCACGCCGTTTTTCATCATTTTTGAGGATTTGAAAAAAAGACGAAAATCACTCGAGACAATGGACTATAGCCCATGGTCTCGGAGTGATTTTTGTCTTTTTCTCAAATCCTCGTTTTTCATCAATTTTGACCATTGGCTGTAGCCCATCTCAGACGGCATACTATAGCACGCCGTTTTTCATCATTTTTGAGGATTTAAAAAAAAGACGAAAATCACTCTAGACAATGGACTATAGCCCATGGTCTCGGAGTGATTTTTGTCTTTTTCTCAAATCCTCGTTTTTCATCAATTTTGACCATTTGCTGTAGCCCATCTCAGACGGCATACTATAGCACGCCGTTTTTCATCATTTTTGAGGATTTGAAAAAAAGACGAAAATCACTCGAGACAATGGACTATAGCCCATGGTCTCGGAGTGATTTTGGTCTTTTTCTCAAATCCTCGTTTTTCATCAATGTTGACCATTGGCTGTAGCCCATCTCAGACGGCATACTATAGCACTTCGTTTTTCATCATTTTTGAGGATTTGAAAAAAAGACGAAAATCACTCGAGACAATGGACTATAGCCCATGGTCTCGGAGTGATTTTTGTCTTTTTCTCAAATCCTCGTTTTTCATCAATTTTGACCATTTGCTGTAGCCCATCTCAGACGGCATACTATAGCACGCCGTTTTTCATCATTTTTGAGGATTTTAAAAAAAGACGAAAATCACTCTAGACAATGGACTATAGCCCATGGTCTCGGAGTGATTTTTGTCTTTTTCTCAAATCCTCGTTTTTCATCAATTTTGACCATTTGCTGTAGCCCATCTCAGACGGGATACTATAGCACGCCGTTTTTCATCATTTTTGAGGATTTGAAAAAAAGACGAAAATCACTCGAGACAATGGACTATAGCCCATGGTCTCGGAGTGATTTTTGTCTTTTTCTCAAATCCTCGTTTTTCATCATTTTTGACCATTTGCTGTAGCCCATCTCAGACGGGATACTATAGCACGCCGTTTTTCATCATTTTTGAGGATTTGAAAAAAAGACGAAAATCACTCGAGACAGTGGACTATAGCCCATGGTCTCGGAGTGATTTTTGTCTTTTTCTCAAATCCTCGTTTTTCATACATTTTGACCATTGGCTGTAGCCCATCTCAGACGGCATACTATAGCACGCCGTTTTTCATCATTTTTGAGGATTTGAAAAAAAGACGAAAATCACTCGAGACAATGGACTACAGCCCATGGTCTCGGAGTGATTTTTGTCTTTTTCTCAAATCCTCGTTTTTCATCAATTTTGACCATTTGCTGTAGCCCATCTCAGACGGCATACTATAGCACGCCGTTTTTCATCATTTTTGAGGATTTGAAAAAAAGACGAAAATCACTCGAGACAATGGACTATATAGCCCATGGTCTCGGAATGATTTTTGTCTTTTTCTCAAATCCTCGTTTTTCATCAATTTTGACCATTTGCTGTAGCCCATCTCAGACGGCATACTATAGCACGCCGTTTTTCATCATTTTTGAGGATTTGAAAAAAAGACGAAAATCACTCGAGACAATGGACTATAGCCCATGGTCTCGGAATGATTTTTGTCTTTTTCTCAAATCCTAGTTTTTCATCAATTTTGACCATTGGCTGTAGCCCATCTCAGACGGCATACTATAGCACTTTGTTTTTCATCATTTTTGAGGATTTAAAAAAAAAAAAAAAATCACTCGAGACAATGGACTATAGCCCATGGTCTCGGAGTGATTTTTGTCTTTTTCTCAAATCCTCGTTTTTCATCAATTTTGACCATTTGCTGTAGCCCATCTCAGACGGCATACTATAGCACGCCGTTTTTCATCATTTTTGAGGATTTGAAAAAAAGACGAAAATCACTCGAGACAATGGACTATAGCCCATGGTCTCGGAGTGATTTTGGTCTTTTTCTCAAATCCTCGTTTTTCATCAATGTTGACCATTGGCTGTAGCCCATCTCAGACGGCATACTATAGCACTTCGTTTTTCATCATTTTTGAGGATTTGAAAAAAAGACGAAAATCACTCGAGACAATGGACTATAGCCCATGGTCTCGGAGTGATTTTTGTCTTTTTCTCAAATCCTCGTTTTTCATCAATTTTGACCATTTGCTGTAGCCCATCTCAGACGGCATACTATAGCACGCCGTTTTTCATCATTTTTGAGGATTTTAAAAAAAGACGAAAATCACTCTAGACAATGGACTATAGCCCATGGTCTCGGAGTGATTTTTGTCTTTTTCTCAAATCCTCGTTTTTCATCAATTTTGACCATTTGCTGTAGCCCATCTCAGACGGGATACTATAGCACGCCGTTTTTCATCATTTTTGAGGATTTGAAAAAAAGACGAAAATCACTCGAGACAATGGACTATAGCCCATGGTCTCGGAGTGATTTTTGTCTTTTTCTCAAATCCTCGTTTTTCATCAATTTTGACCATTTGCTGTAGCCCATCTCCGACGGGATACTATAGCACGCCGTTTTTCATCATTTTTGAGGATTTGAAAAAAAGACGAAAATCACTCGAGACAGTGGACTATAGCCCATGGTCTCGGAGTGATTTTTGTCTTTTTCTCAAATCCTCGTTTTTCATACATTTTGACCATTGGCTGTAGCCCATCTCAGACGGCATACTATAGCACGCCGTTTTTCATCATTTTTGAGGATTTGAAAAAAAGACGAAAATCACTCGAGACAATGGACTACAGCCCATGGTCTCGGAGTGATTTTTGTCTTTTTCTCAAATCCTCGTTTTTCATCAATTTTGACCATTTGCTGTAGCCCATCTCAGACGGCATACTATAGCACGCCGTTTTTCATCATTTTTGAGGATTTGAAAAAAAGACGAAAATCACTCGAGACAATGGACTATAGCCCATGGTCTCGGAATGATTTTTGTCTTTTTCTCAAATCCTCGTTTTTCATCAATTTTGACCATTTGCTGTAGCCCATCTCAGACGGCATACTATAGCACGCCGTTTTTCATCATTTTTGAGGATTTGAAAAAAAGACGAAAATCACTCGAGACAATGGACTATAGCCCATGGTCTCGGAATGATTTTTGTCTTTTTCTCAAATCCTAGTTTTTCATCAATTTTGACCATTGGCTGTAGCCCATCTCAGACGGCATACTATAGCACTTTGTTTTTCATCATTTTTGAGGATTTAAAAAAAAAGACGAAAATCACTCGAGACAATGGACTATAGCCCATGGTCTCGGAGTGATTTTTGTCTTTTTCTCAAATCCTCGTTTTTCATCAATTTTGACCATTTGCTGTAGCCCATCTCAGACGGCATACTATAGCACGCCGTTTTTCATCATTTTTGAGGATTTGAAAAAAAGACGAAAATCACTCGAGACAATGGACTATAGCCCATGGTCTCGGAGTGATTTTTGTCTTTTTCTCAAATCCTCGTTTTTCATCAATTTTGACCATTGGCTGTAGCCCATCTCAGACGGCATACTATAGCACGCCGTTTTTCATCATTTTTGAGGATTTGAAAAAAAGACGAAAATCACTCGAGACAATGGACTATAGCCCATGGTCTCGGAGTGATTTTTGTCTTTTTCTCAAATCCTCGTTTTTCATCAATTTTGACCATTTGCTGTAGCCCATCTCAGACGGCATACTATAGCACGCCGTTTTTCATCATTTTTGAGGATTTTAAAAAAAGACGAAAATCACTCTAGACAATGGACTATAGCCCATGGTCTCGGAGTGATTTTTGTCTTTTTCTCAAATCCTCGTTTTTCATCAATTTTGACCATTTGCTGTAGCCCATCTCAGACGGCATACTATAGCACGCGGTTTTTCATCATTTTTGAGGATTTGAAAAAAAGACGAAAATCACTCGAGACAATGGACTATAGCCCATGGTCTCGGAGTGATTTTGGTCTTTTTCTCAAATCCTCGTTTTTCATCAATGTTGACCATTGGCTGTAGCCCATCTCAGACGGCATACTATAGCACTTCGTTTTTCATCATTTTTGAGGATTTGAAAAAAAGACGAAAATCACTCGAGACAATGGACTATAGCCCATGGTCTCGGAGTGATTTTTGTCTTTTTCTCAAATCCTCGTTTTTCATCAATTTTGACCATTTGCTGTAGCCCATCTCAGACGGCATACTATAGCACGCCGTTTTTCATCATTTTTGAGGATTTGAAAAAAAGACGAAAATCACTCGAGACAGTGGACTATAGCCCATGGTCTCGGAGTGATTTTTGTCTTTTTCTCAAATCCTCGTTTTTCATACATTTTGACCATTGGCTGTAGCCCATCTCAGACGGCATACTATAGCACGCCGTTTTTCATCATTTTTGAGGATTTGAAAAAAAGACGAAAATCACTCGAGACAATGGACTACAGCCCATGGTCTCGGAGTGATTTTTGTCCTTTTCTCAAATCCTCGTTTTTCATCAATTTTGACCATTTGCTGTAGCCCATCTCAGACGGCATACTATAGCACGCCGTTTTTCATCATTTTTGAGGATTTGAAAAAAAGACGAAAATCACTCGAGACAATGGACTATAGCCCATGGTCTCGGAATGATTTTTGTCTTTTTCTCAAATCCTAGTTTTTCATCAATTTTGACCATTGGCTGTAGCCCATCTCAGACGGCATACTATAGCACTTTGTTTTTCATCATTTTTGAGGATTTGAAAAAAAGACGAAAATCACTCGAGACAATGGACTATAGCCCATGGTCTCGGAGTGATTTTTGTCTTTTTCTCAAATCCTCGTTTTTCATCAATTTTGACCATTTGCTGTAGCCCATCTCAGACGGCATACTATAGCACGCCGTTTTTCATCATTTTTGAGGATTTGAAAAAAAGACGAAAATCACTCGAGACAGTGGACTATAGCCCATGGTCTCGGAGTGATTTTTGTCTTTTTCTCAAATCCTCGTTTTTCATACATTTTGACCATGGGCTGTAGCCCATCTCAGACGGCATACTATAGCATGTCATTTTTCTCAATTTTTGAGGTTTTGAGAGAAAGATGAAAATCGAGAAAAAACGACATACTATAGTTCATGGTTTCGGACGGAAGGCTATAGCATGCCGTTTTTCATCATTGTTGAGGATTTGAAAAAAAAGACGAAAATCACTCGAAACAATGGACTATATAGCCCATGGTCTCGGAGTGATTTTCATCTTTTTCTCAAATCCTCGTTTTTCGTCATTTTTGACCATGGGCTGTAGCCCATCTCAGACGGCATACTATAGCATGCCATTTTTCATCATTTTTGAAGTTTTGAGAGAAAGATGAAAATCGAGAAAAAACGACATAGTTCATGGTTTCGGACGGAAGGCTATAGCATGCCGTTTTTCATCATTGTTGAGGATTTGAAAAAAATGACGAAAATCACTTGAGACAATGGACTATAGCCCATGGTCTCGGAGTGATTTTCGTCCTTTTTTCAAATCCTCGTTTTTCATCATTTTTGACCATGGGCTATAGCCCATCTCAGACGGCATACTATAGCATGCCGTTTTTCATCATTTTTGAGGATTTGAAAAAATGACGAAAATCACTTGAGACAATGGACTATAGCCCATGGTCTCGGAGTGATTTTCGTCTTTTTTTCAAATCCTCGTTTTTCGTCATTTTGACCATGGGCTATAGCCCATCTCAGACGGCATACTATAGCATGCCGTTTTTCATCATTGTTGAGGATTTGAAAAAAAAGACGAAAATCACTCGAGACAATGGACTATATAGCCCATGGTCTCGGAGTGATTTTCGTCTTTTTCTCAAATCCTCGTTTTTCGTCATTTTTGACCATGGGCTATAGCCCATCTCAGACGGCATACTATAGCATGCCGTTTTTCATCATTTTTGAGGATTTGAAAAAATGACGAAAATCACTTGAGACAATGGACTATAGCCCATGGTCTCGGAGTGATTTTCGTCTTTTTTTCAAATCCTCGTTTTTCGTCATTTTGACCATGGGCTATAGCCCATCTCAGACGGCATACTATAGCATGCCGTTTTTCATCATTGTTGAGGATTTGAAAAAAAAGACGAAAATCACTCGAGACAATGGACTATATAGCCCATGGTCTCGGAGTGATTTTCGTCTTTTTCTCAAATCCTCGTTTTTCGTCATTTTTGACCATGGGCTATAGCCCATCTCAGACGGCATACTATAGCATGCCGTTTTTCATCATTGTTGAGGATTTGAAAAAAAAGACGAAAATCACTCGAGACAATGGACTATAGCCAATGGTCTCGGAGTGATTTTCGTCTTTTTCTCAAATCCTCGTTTTTCGTCATTTTTGACCATGGGCTGTAGCCCATCTCAGACGGCATACTATAGCATGCCATTTTTCATCATTTTTGAGGATTTGAAAGAAAGATGAAAATCACTTTATCATTTATCATCATTTATCATCATTTATCATCATTTATCATCATTTATCATTTATCATCATTTATCATTTATCATCATTTATCATCATTTATCATCATTTATCATCATTTATCATCATTCATCATTATTTATCATTTATCATGTATCATCATGTATCATCATTTATCCTTTATCATCATTTATCATTTATCATCATTTATCATTTATCATCATTTATCATGTATCATGCCCCGGGCTGCTACCTTGTCGTGGTGGGGTGGCTTGCGTGCCTCAAGGATCCTGTGAGCTATATCGGCGGGGGCTCAAAGATTTAAGCCCCTGGCAGGTTCAACCAAGCCGGGCAGGTCACGGGAGAGGGGCCAGACAAAAAGCAGCACTGGTCCTCCAGGTTGGGGGTTGGGCGTGGGGCTAACAACCCTACCCCGGAAAACAAAAGCTGTTACAGAAACTGCAATACACAAACCACAAAACACGGGGACCAGAGGAAACTCTAGCCATAAAACTGGCACTATGACGGCAGCAGATGAAAGCCCAACTAGGGAAATCTGTTGTCCGAGGATGAGTCTCCTTGGACCCCAAACCATGATCCGCCTTGGAGCATGGAATGTCCGTACTATGTTTGAAACATCAAAGACAGCACAAGTCATCAGAGAAATGCAGAACTATAAGTTGGACATCCTTGGTGTGAGCGAGTGCAGGTGGACGGGTTCAGGCCGCAAGGTGACAAAAGAGGGCTCAACTATCCTTTTCTCTGGAAAAGATGATGCACACTCCAGTGGTGTAGCACTCATCGCAAGTAAGGCGACATCCAAGTCTCTCATGGAATGGGAACCCATCAGTGATAGACTGCTCAGAGCAAGGTTTGACTCTCGATATTGTAAAATGACCATCTTGCAGTGTTACGCCCCTACAAACGAGGCAGAGGAGGAGACCAAGGACAACTGGTACGAGCAATTGCAAAGTGCAGTCTCCATGGTCCCACAACATGACATGCTCCTGATAATGGGAGATTTGAATGCCAAAGTTGGAAATGACAACAACGGGAGAGAAGGTGCAATGGGGCGGCATGGCTGTGGAACCATCAATGACAACGGAGAGAGGCTTGTTGACTTCTGCATTAGCAACAGATGCAAAATAGGTGGAACCATCTTCCCCCACAAAGACATCCACAAAGTAAGTTGGAGATCCCCAGATGGGCACACGGTCAACCAGATCGACCATGTGATTGTCAACAAGAAATGGCAACGATCTCTTCTGGATGTCAAAGTCCATCGGGGGGCGGATGTTGGCAGCGACCACCACCTGGTGATTGCCAAAATCAGGCTAAAACTCAGAGCAACACCCAACATCAAACAGCGACGCAAAGTGTTTGACATCAACAAGCTTCTTACACCACAAGTCCAAAGAGAGTTTACCATCAAGCTTAAAAACCGTTTCAGTGCACTAGAAGAAAATGGAGATGTTGAGAAAACATGGGGGAACATCGCAAAAGTGTACAAAGAAACAGCAGAGAGTGTCATAGGCTTTAGGAAGAAGGGAGACAAACGATGGATAACACCCCAGACATGGACGAAAATCGATGATAGGAGGAAAGCCAAAGACAAACTGCTGAGTGCAAAGTCGCCCCGGCTAACTGAACGTGCAAAGGAAGTGTACAAGGTGAAAGACCAAGAGGTCAAGAAGAGTGCCCGAAGGGATAAGAGGACCTTTGTGGAGAACCTGGCAAGTGAAGCAGAGACGGCTGCAGCTAAAGGGCAACTCAGTATAGTGTATAGGATCACCAAACAGCTAAGCGGTGCAAGGAACACCTACACTAAACTAGTTAAGGATAAACAAGGTAAACTGATAACAACTGAAAGGGAACAAGCAGAAAGATGGGCCCAACACTTCGAAGAAGTGCTCAATAGACCAGAGCCTGAAGAACCTGCAGACCCAGAACCTTTGGATGACATTGCCATTAACACCGATCCTCCCTCTCAAGCTGAAGTACAAACTGCAATCAAGGAGCTGAAGCGGGGGAAAGCCCCCGGAATTGACATGCTACATGCAGAAATGTTGATGGCAGATATCCCCACAGCCTCCAGGGTGCTGACCGACCTCTTCGCCAAGATATGGGAACACAATGTCATACCAAAGGACTGGAGCAAGGGCCTTATATGCAAGCTTCCTAAGAAAGGTGACTTGAAAAACTGCGACAACTGGCGAGGTATAACACTCCTGTCCGTCCCTAGCAAGGTCTTTTGTAAGATTCTTCTAAAGAGACTTGATAGTGCCATAGATGTCAAGCTAAGAGAGGAACAGGCAGGATTCCGCAAAGGTCGAGGTTGTATCGATCAGATCTTTACACTACGCAACATCATCGAACAGTGTAGTGAGTGGAATGCCCCCCTGTATATAAATTTCATTGATTTTAAGAAGGCATTTGACAGTGTTCATCGAGAGAGCCTATGGAAGATCCTAAGGGCATATGGAATACCTTCCAAAATTGTTAACATCATAGGGACATTCTATGAACACTTTGAATGTAGTGTCATACTTGATAACACCCTGACAGAGCCCTTCCCTGTTAAATCTGGAGTAAGACAAGGATGCATCCTCTCCCCTATTCTGTTCCTGATCACCATTGACTGGGTTATGCGTCAAACAACATCAGACCGACCTCGTGGAATCCAATGGACCCTGTTCTCCTTTATGGAAGACCTTGACTTTGCAGACGACCTGGCAGTCATGTCATCCACTCGCAGCCATCTCCAAGAAAAGTCTGACCGGCTATGCAATTATGCAAAGCAAACTGGTCTGTACATTAACCAGAAAAAGACCCAGGTGATGTGCATCAACACCCCAACAGCACCTCCAATCACCATCGATGGAGAGACATTGGAATGTGTTGAAGACTTCACATACCTTGGAAGCCTCATAAGCAGAGAAAGTGGAACGCAAAAAGATATCAAGGCGCGCCTAAACAAAGCAAGAGGTGCTTTCAGCCAACTTCGAAACATCTGGAAGTCCAAACATTATAGCCTCAAAACCAAACTCAGGCTCTACAACAGTAATGTTAAGGCTGTACTGCTATATGGCTCCGAGTGCTGGAGAGAAACCAAAGAGGATATGAAAAAGGTTGACGTCTTCCATAATGGCTGCTTACGCAAGATCTGCAACATCTTTTGGCCAAACAAGATCTCAAATGACGAACTTTATAAAAAGACTGGCAGCTCTCATATGTCCCTTGAGATAAAGAGACGCAGATTAAGATGGCTCGGTCACGTACTCAGGATGCCCAACGAAAGGGCACCCAAGGTTGCCTTGAGATGGACCCCAATTGGGAAAAGAAAGAGAGGCAGACCAAAGAACACCTGGCGAAGGACAGTGATGATGGAGCTGAAGGAGATGGGTCTTACCTGGGACGAAGCACAGGCCAAAACACGAGACAGGATCCAGTGGCAGTGTATGATTGCGGCCTTATGCCCCAACCGGGACGAAGAGGATAAGTAAGTAAGTAAGTATCATGTATCATCATTTATCATCATTTATCATCATTTATCATCATTTATCATCATTTATCATTCATCATCATTTATCATTTATCATCATTTATTATGTATCATCATCATGTATCATTCATCATCATTTATCATAATTTATCATTTATCATCATTTATCATCATTTATCATGTATCATCATTTATCATCATTCATCATCATTCATCATCATTTATCATTTATCATTTATCATCATTTAAAATCATTTAAAATCATTTATCATTCATCATAATTTATCATTTATCATTTATCATCATTTATCATCATTTATCATTCATCATAATTTATCATTTATCATTTATCATCATTTAACATCATTTATCATCTATCATCATCTATCATCATCTATCATCATTTATCATCATTTAATGGACCTGTAAATTACAACAAAATAAAGGCACTGGTGTGGTACTCCTGGTTTACCAGAACGGGGTTCAAGTCCCTGCAGTGCTCTGCTCAATTTGTTGTATTTACATGGTTTATTTTAATTTTCTGCTCATTGTGTTGCCTTTTCATAGATAACCCACAGGTTCCCTACTGTGTTTGTACTCAAGTCTATTTATTACATACGAAAATCACTTGAAACAATGGACTATAGCCCATGGTCTCGGAGTGATTTTCGTCTTTTTCTCAAATCCTCGTTTTTCGTCATTTTTGACCATGGGCTGTAGCCCATCTCCCATCTCAGACGGCATACTATAGCATGCCATTTTTCATCATTTTTGAGGATTTGAAAGAAAGATGAAAATCACTTTATCATTTATCATCATTTATCATAATTTATCATCATTTATCATTTATCATCATTTATCATTTATCATTTATCATCATTTATCATCATTTATCATCATTTATCATCATTCATCATTATTTATCATTTATCATGTATCATCATTTATCATCATTTATCCTTTATCATCATTTATCATTTATCATTTATCATCATTTATCATTTATCATCATTTATCATGTATCATCATTTATCATCATTTATCATCATTTATCATCATTTATCATTCATCATCATTTATCATTTATCATCATTTATTATGTATCATCATTCATCATCATGTATCATTCATCATCATTTATCATAATTTATCATTTATCATCATTTATCATCATTTATCATGTATCATCATGTATCATCATTCATCATCATTCATCATCATTTATCATTTATCATTTATCATCATTTAAAATCATTTATCATTCATCATAATTTATCATTTATCATTTATCATCATTTATCATCATTTATCATTCATCATAATTTATCATTTATCATTTATCATCATTTAACATCATTTATCATCTATCATCATCTATCATCATCTATCATCATTTATCATCATTTAATGGACCTGTAAATTACAACAAAATAAAGGCACTGGTGTGGTACTCCTGGTTTACCAGAACGGGGTTCAAGTCCCTGCAGTGCTCTGCTCAATTTGTTGTATTTACATGGTTTATTTTAATTTTCTGCTCATTGTGTTGCCTTTTCATAGATAACCCACAGGTTCCCTACTGTGTTTGTACTCAAGTCTATTTATTACATACGAAAATCACTTGAAACAATGGACTATAGCCCATGGTCTCGGAGTGATTTTCGTCTTTTTCTCAAATCCTCGTTTTTCGTCATTTTTGACCATGGGCTATAGCCCATCTCAGACGGCATACTATAGCATGCCATTTTTCATCATTTTTGAGGTTTTGAGAGAAAGATGAAAATCGAGAAAAAACAACATACTATGGTTCATGGTTTCGGACGGAAGGCTATAGCATGCCGTTTTTCATCATTTTTGAGGATTTGAAAAAATGACGAAAATCACTTGAGACAATGGACTATAGCCCATGGTCTCGGAGTGATTTTCGTCTTTTTTTCAAATCCTCGTTTTTCGTTATTTTGACTATGGGCTGTAGCCCATCTCAGACGGCATACTCTAGCATGCCGTTTTTCATCATTTTTGAGGATTTGAAAAAAAGACGAAAATCACTCGAGACAATGGACTATAGCCCATGGTCTCGGAGTGATTTTCGTCTTTTTTTCAAATCGTCGTTTTTCATCATTTTTGACCATGGGCTATAGCCCATCTCAGACGGCATACTATAGCATGCCGTTTTTCATCATTGTTGAGGATTTGAAAACAAGACGAAAATCATTCGAGACAATAGACTATAGCCCATGGTCTCGGAGTGATTTTCGTCTTTTTTTCAAATCCTCTTTTTTCATAATTTTTGACCATGGGCTGTAGCCCATCTCAGACGGCATACTATAGCATGCCGTTTTTCATCATTGTTGAGGATTTGAAAACAAGACGAAAATCATTCGAGACAATAGACTATAGCCCATGGTCTCGGAGTGATTTTCGTCTTTTTTTCAAATCCTCTTTTTTCATAATTTTTGACCATGGGCTGTAGCCCATCTCAGACGGCATACTATAGCATGCCGTTTTTCATCATTGTTGAGGATTTGAAAAAAAAGACGAAAATCACTCGAGACAATGGACTATAGCCCATGGTCTCAGGGTGATTTTCGTCTTTTTTTCAAATGCTCGTTTTTCGTAATTTTTGACCATGGGCTGTAGCCCATCTCAGACGGCATACTATAGCATGCCATTTTTCATCATTTTTGAGGATTTGAAAGAAAGATGAAAATCACTTTATCATTTATCATCATTTATCATCATTTATCATTTATCATTTATCATAATTTATCATTTATCATCATTTATCATCATTTATCATCATTCATCATAATTTATCATTATTTATCATTTATCATGTATCATCATTTATCCTTTATCATCATTTATCATTTATCATTTATCATTTATCATTTATCATAATTTATCATTTATCATTCATCATCATTTATCATTTATCATCATTTATCATCATTCATAATCATTTATCATTTATCATTCATCATCATTTATCATTTATCATCATTTATCATCATTTATCATTTATCATCATTTATTATGTATCATCATTCATCATCATTTATCATTCATCATCATTTATCATTCATCATCATTTATCATAATTTATCATTTATCATCATTTATCATCATTTATCATGTATCATCATTTATCATCATTCATCATCATTTATCATTTATCATTTATCATTTATCATTTATCATCATTTATAATCATTTACAATCATTTACCATTCATCATAATTTATCATTTATCATTTATCATCATTTATAATCATTTATCATTCATCATAATTTATCATTCATCATTTATCATCATTTATCATCATTTATCATCTATCATCATCTATCATCATCTATCATCATTTATCATCATTTAATGGACCTGTAAATTACAACAAAATAAAGGCACTGGTGTGGTACTCCTGGTTTACCAGAACGGGGTTCAAGTCCCTGCAGTGCTCTGCTCAATTTGTTGTATTTACATGGTTTATTTTAATTTTCTGCTCATTGTGTTGCCTTTTCATAGATAACCCACAGGTTCCCTACTGTGTTTGTACTCAAGTCTATTTATTACATACGAAAATCACTTGAGACAATGGACTATAGCCCATGGTCTCGGAGTGATTTTCGTCTTTTTCTCAAATCCTCGTTTTTCGTCATTTTTGACCATGGGCTATAGCCCATCTCAGAAGGCATACTATAGCATGCCATTTTTCATCATTTTTGAGGTTTTGAGAGAAAGATGAAAATCGAGAAAAAACGACATACTATAGTTCATGGTTTCGGACGGAAGGCTATAGCATGCCGTTTTTCATCATTTTTGAGGATTTGAAAAAATGACGAAAATCACTTGAGACAATGGACTATAGCCCATGGTCTCGGAGTGATTTTCGTCTTTTTTTCAAATCCTCGTTTTTCGTCATTTTGACCATGGGCTGTAGCCCATCTCAGACGGCATACTATAGCATGCCGTTTTTCATCATTTTTAGCATGCCGTTTTTCATCATTGTTGAGGATTTGAAAAAAAAGACGAAAATCACTCGAGACAATGGACTATAGCCCATGGTCTCGGAGTGATTTTCGTCTTTTTTTCAAATCCTCGTTTTTCATCATTTTTGACCATGGGCTATAGCCCATCTCAGACGGCATACTATAGCATGCCGTTTTTCATCATTGTTGAGGATTTGAAAACAAGACGAAAATCATTCGAGACAATAGACTATAGCCCATGGTCTCGGAGTGATTTTCGTCTTTTTTTCAAATCCTCGTTTTTCATCATTTTTGACCATGGGCTATAGCCCATCTCAGACGGCATACTATAGCATGCCGTTTTTCATCATATTTAGCATGCCGTTTTTCATCATTGTTGAGGATTTGAAAAAAAAGACGAAAATCACTCGAGACAATGGACTATAGCCCATGGTCTAGCCCATGGTCTCGGAGTGATTTTCGTCTTTTTTTCAAATCCTCGTTTTTCATCATTTTTGACCATGGGCTATAGCCCATCTCAGACGGCATACTATAGCATGCCGTTTTTCATCATTGTTGAGGATTTTAAAAAAAAGACGAAAATCACTCGAGACAATGGACTATAGCCCATGGTCTCACGGTGATTTTCGTCTTTTTTTCAAATCCTCGTTTTTCGTCATTTTGACCATGGGCTGTAGCCCATCTCAGACGGCATACTATAGCATGCCGTTTTTCATCATTGTTGAGGATTTGAAAACAAGACGAAAATCATTCGAGACAATAGACTATACCCCATGGTCTCGGAGTGATTTTCGTCTTTTTTTCAAATCCTCGTTTTTCATCATTTTTGACCATGGGCTATAGCCCATCTCAGACGGCATACTATAGCATGCCGTTTTTCATCATTGTTGAGGATTTGAAAAAAAAGACGAAAATCACTCGAGACAATGGACTATAGCCCATTGTCTCGGAGTGATTTTCGTCTTTTTCACAAATCCTCGTTTTACATCATTTTTGACCATGGGCTGTAGCCCATCTCAGACGGCATACTATAGCATGCCGTTTTTCATAATTTTTGAGGATTTGAAAAAAGACGAAAGTCATTCGAGACAATGGACTATAGCCCATGGTCTCGGAGTGATTTTCGTCTTTTTCACAAATCCTCGTTTTTCGTCATTTTGACCATGGGCTGTAGCCCATCTCAGACGGCATACTATAGCATGCCATTTTTCATCATTTTTGAGGATTTGAAAGAAAGATGAAAATCACTTTATCATTTATCATCATTTATCATCATTTATCATCATTTATCATCATTTATCATTTATCATCATTTATCATTTATCATTTATCATCATTTATCATCATTTATCATCATTTATCATCATTCATCATTATTTATCATTTATCATGTATCATCATGTATCATCATTTATCCTTTATCATCATTTATCATTTATCATTTATCATCATTTATCATTTATCATCATTTATCATGTATCATCATTTATCATCATTTATCATCATTTATCATCATTTATCATTCATCATCATTTATCATTTATCATCATTTATTATGTATCATCATTCATCATCATGTATCATTCATCATCATTTATCATAATTTATCATTTATCATCATTTATCATCATTTATCATGTATCATCATGTATCATCATTCATCATCATTCATCATCATTTATCATTTATCATTTATCATCATTTAAAATCATTTATCATTCATCATAATTTATCATTTATCATTTATCATCATTTATCATCATTTATCATTCATCATAATTTATCATTTATCATTTATCATCATTTAACATCATTTATCATCTATCATCATCTATCATCATCTATCATCATTTATCATCATTTAATGGACCTGTAAATTACAACAAAATAAAGGCACTGGTGTGGTACTCCTGGTTTACCAGAACGGGGTTCAAGTCCCTGCAGTGCTCTGCTCAATTTGTTGTATTTACATGGTTTATTTTAATTTTCTGCTCATTGTGTTGCCTTTTCATAGATAACCCACAGGTTCCCTACTGTGTTTGTACTCAAGTCTATTTATTACATACGAAAATCACTTGAAACAATGGACTATAGCCCATGGTCTCGGAGTGATTTTCGTCTTTTTCTCAAATCCTCGTTTTTCGTCATTTTTGACCATGGGCTATAGCCCATCTCAGACGGCATACTATAGCATGCCATTTTTCATCATTTTTGAGGTTTTGAGAGAAAGATGAAAATCGAGAAAAAACAACATACTATGGTTCATGGTTTCGGACGGAAGGCTATAGCATGCCGTTTTTCATCATTTTTGAGGATTTGAAAAAATGACGAAAATCACTTGAGACAATGGACTATAGCCCATGGTCTCGGAGTGATTTTCGTCTTTTTTTCAAATCCTCGTTTTTCGTTATTTTGACTATGGGCTGTAGCCCATCTCAGACGGCATACTCTAGCATGCCGTTTTTCATCATTTTTGAGGATTTGAAAAAAAGACGAAAATCACTCGAGACAATGGACTATAGCCCATGGTCTCGGAGTGATTTTCGTCTTTTTTTCAAATCGTCGTTTTTCATCATTTTTGACCATGGGCTATAGCCCATCTCAGACGGCATACTATAGCATGCCGTTTTTCATCATTGTTGAGGATTTGAAAACAAGACGAAAATCATTCGAGACAATAGACTATAGCCCATGGTCTCGGAGTGATTTTCGTCTTTTTTTCAAATCCTCTTTTTTCATAATTTTTGACCATGGGCTGTAGCCCATCTCAGACGGCATACTATAGCATGCCGTTTTTCATCATTGTTGAGGATTTGAAAACAAGACGAAAATCATTCGAGACAATAGACTATAGCCCATGGTCTCGGAGTGATTTTCGTCTTTTTTTCAAATCCTCTTTTTTCATAATTTTTGACCATGGGCTGTAGCCCATCTCAGACGGCATACTATAGCATGCCGTTTTTCATCATTGTTGAGGATTTGAAAAAAAAGACGAAAATCACTCGAGACAATGGACTATAGCCCATGGTCTCAGGGTGATTTTCGTCTTTTTTTCAAATGCTCGTTTTTCGTAATTTTTGACCATGGGCTGTAGCCCATCTCAGACGGCATACTATAGCATGCCATTTTTCATCATTTTTGAGGATTTGAAAGAAAGATGAAAATCACTTTATCATTTATCATCATTTATCATCATTTATCATTTATCATTTATCATAATTTATCATTTATCATCATTTATCATCATTTATCATCATTCATCATAATTTATCATTATTTATCATTTATCATGTATCATCATTTATCCTTTATCATCATTTATCATTTATCATTTATCATTTATCATTTATCATAATTTATCATTTATCATTCATCATCATTTATCATTTATCATCATTTATCATCATTCATAATCATTTATCATTTATCATTCATCATCATTTATCATTTATCATCATTTATCATCATTTATCATTTATCATCATTTATTATGTATCATCATTCATCATCATTTATCATTCATCATCATTTATCATTCATCATCATTTATCATAATTTATCATTTATCATCATTTATCATCATTTATCATGTATCATCATTTATCATCATTCATCATCATTTATCATTTATCATTTATCATTTATCATTTATCATCATTTATAATCATTTACAATCATTTACCATTCATCATAATTTATCATTTATCATTTATCATCATTTATAATCATTTATCATTCATCATAATTTATCATTCATCATTTATCATCATTTATCATCATTTATCATCTATCATCATCTATCATCATCTATCATCATTTATCATCATTTAATGGACCTGTAAATTACAACAAAATAAAGGCACTGGTGTGGTACTCCTGGTTTACCAGAACGGGGTTCAAGTCCCTGCAGTGCTCTGCTCAATTTGTTGTATTTACATGGTTTATTTTAATTTTCTGCTCATTGTGTTGCCTTTTCATAGATAACCCACAGGTTCCCTACTGTGTTTGTACTCAAGTCTATTTATTACATACGAAAATCACTTGAGACAATGGACTATAGCCCATGGTCTCGGAGTGATTTTCGTCTTTTTCTCAAATCCTCGTTTTTCGTCATTTTTGACCATGGGCTATAGCCCATCTCAGAAGGCATACTATAGCATGCCATTTTTCATCATTTTTGAGGTTTTGAGAGAAAGATGAAAATCGAGAAAAAACGACATACTATAGTTCATGGTTTCGGACGGAAGGCTATAGCATGCCGTTTTTCATCATTTTTGAGGATTTGAAAAAATGACGAAAATCACTTGAGACAATGGACTATAGCCCATGGTCTCGGAGTGATTTTCGTCTTTTTTTAAAATCCTCGTTTTTCGTCATTTTGACCATGGGCTGTAGCCCATCTCAGACGGCATACTATAGCATGCCGTTTTTCATCATTTTTAGCATGCCGTTTTTCATCATTGTTGAGGATTTGAAAAAAAAGACGAAAATCACTCGAGACAATGGACTATAGCCCATGGTCTCGGAGTGATTTTCGTCTTTTTTTCAAATCCTCGTTTTTCATCATTTTTGACCATGGGCTATAGCCCATCTCAGACGGCATACTATAGCATGCCGTTTTTCATCATTGTTGAGGATTTGAAAACAAGACGAAAATCATTCGAGACAATAGACTATAGCCCATGGTCTCGGAGTGATTTTCGTCTTTTTTTCAAATCCTCGTTTTTCATCATTTTTGACCATGGGCTATAGCCCATCTCAGACGGCATACTATAGCATGCCGTTTTTCATCATATTTAGCATGCCGTTTTTCATCATTGTTGAGGATTTGAAAAAAAAGACGAAAATCACTCGAGACAATGGACTATAGCCCATGGTCTAGCCCATGGTCTCGGAGTGATTTTCGTCTTTTTTTCAAATCCTCGTTTTTCATCATTTTTGACCATGGGCTATAGCCCATCTCAGACGGCATACTATAGCATGCCGTTTTTCATCATTGTTGAGGATTTTAAAAAAAAGACGAAAATCACTCGAGACAATGGACTATAGCCCATGGTCTCACGGTGATTTTCGTCTTTTTTTCAAATCCTCGTTTTTCGTCATTTTGACCATGGGCTGTAGCCCATCTCAGACGGCATACTATAGCATGCCGTTTTTCATCATTGTTGAGGATTTGAAAACAAGACGAAAATCATTCGAGACAATAGACTATACCCCATGGTCTCGGAGTGATTTTCGTCTTTTTTTCAAATCCTCGTTTTTCATCATTTTTGACCATGGGCTATAGCCCATCTCAGACGGCATACTATAGCATGCCGTTTTTCATCATTGTTGAGGATTTGAAAAAAAAGACGAAAATCACTCGAGACAATGGACTATAGCCCATTGTCTCGGAGTGATTTTCGTCTTTTTCACAAATCCTCGTTTTACATCATTTTTGACCATGGGCTGTAGCCCATCTCAGACGGCATACTATAGCATGCCGTTTTTCATAATTTTTGAGGATTTGAAAAAAGACGAAAGTCATTCGAGACAATGGACTATAGCCCATGGTCTCGGAGTGATTTTCGTCTTTTTCACAAATCCTCGTTTTTCGTCATTTTGACCATGGGCTGTAGCCCATCTCAGACGGCATACTATAGCATGCCATTTTTCATCATTTTTGAGGATTTGAAAGAAAGATGAAAATCACTTTATCATTTATCATCATTTATCATAATTTATCATCATTTATCATCATTTATCATTTATCATCATTTATCATTTATCATTTATCATCATTTATCATCATTTATCATCATTTATCATCATTCATCATTATTTATCATTTATCATGTATCATCATGTATCATCATTTATCCTTTATCATCATTTATCATTTATCATTTATCATCATTTATCATTTATCATCATTTATCATGTATCATCATTTATCATCATTTATCATCATTTATCATCATTTATCATTCATCATCATTTATCATTTATCATCATTTATTATGTATCATCATTCATCATCATGTATCATTCATCATCATTTATCATAATTTATCATTTATCATCATTTATCATCATTTATCATGTATCATCATGTATCATCATTCATCATCATTCATCATCATTTATCATTTATCATTTATCATCATTTAAAATCATTTATCATTCATCATAATTTATCATTTATCATTTATCATCATTTATCATCATTTATCATTCATCATAATTTATCATTTATCATTTATCATCATTTAACATCATTTATCATCTATCATCATCTATCATCATCTATCATCATTTATCATCATTTAATGGACCTGTAAATTACAACAAAATAAAGGCACTGGTGTGGTACTCCTGGTTTACCAGAACGGGGTTCAAGTCCCTGCAGTGCTCTGCTCAATTTGTTGTATTTACATGGTTTATTTTAATTTTCTGCTCATTGTGTTGCCTTTTCATAGATAACCCACAGGTTCCCTACTGTGTTTGTACTCAAGTCTATTTATTACATACGAAAATCACTTGAAACAATGGACTATAGCCCATGGTCTCGGAGTGATTTTCGTCTTTTTCTCAAATCCTCGTTTTTCGTCATTTTTGACCATGGGCTATAGCCCATCTCAGACGGCATACTATAGCATGCCATTTTTCATCATTTTTGAGGTTTTGAGAGAAAGATGAAAATCGAGAAAAAACAACATACTATGGTTCATGGTTTCGGACGGAAGGCTATAGCATGCCGTTTTTCATCATTTTTGAGGATTTGAAAAAATGACGAAAATCACTTGAGACAATGGACTATAGCCCATGGTCTCGGAGTGATTTTCGTCTTTTTTTCAAATCCTCGTTTTTCGTTATTTTGACTATGGGCTGTAGCCCATCTCAGACGGCATACTCTAGCATGCCGTTTTTCATCATTTTTGAGGATTTGAAAAAAAGACGAAAATCACTCGAGACAATGGACTATAGCCCATGGTCTCGGAGTGATTTTCGTCTTTTTTTCAAATCGTCGTTTTTCATCATTTTTGACCATGGGCTATAGCCCATCTCAGACGGCATACTATAGCATGCCGTTTTTCATCATTGTTGAGGATTTGAAAACAAGACGAAAATCATTCGAGACAATAGACTATAGCCCATGGTCTCGGAGTGATTTTCGTCTTTTTTTCAAATCCTCTTTTTTCATAATTTTTGACCATGGGCTGTAGCCCATCTCAGACGGCATACTATAGCATGCCGTTTTTCATCATTGTTGAGGATTTGAAAACAAGACGAAAATCATTCGAGACAATAGACTATAGCCCATGGTCTCGGAGTGATTTTCGTCTTTTTTTCAAATCCTCTTTTTTCATAATTTTTGACCATGGGCTGTAGCCCATCTCAGACGGCATACTATAGCATGCCGTTTTTCATCATTGTTGAGGATTTGAAAAAAAAGACGAAAATCACTCGAGACAATGGACTATAGCCCATGGTCTCAGGGTGATTTTCGTCTTTTTTTCAAATGCTCGTTTTTCGTAATTTTTGACCATGGGCTGTAGCCCATCTCAGACGGCATACTATAGCATGCCATTTTTCATCATTTTTGAGGATTTGAAAGAAAGATGAAAATCACTTTATCATTTATCATCATTTATCATCATTTATCATCATTTATCATTTATCATAATTTATCATTTATCATCATTTATCATCATTTATCATCATTCATCATAATTTATCATTATTTATCATTTATCATGTATCATCATTTATCCTTTATCATCATTTATCATTTATCATTTATCATTTATTATAATTTATCATTTATCATTCATCATCATTTATCATTTATCATCATTTATCATCATTCATAATCATTTATCATTTATCATTCATCATCATTTATCATTTATCATCATTTATCATCATTTATCATTTATCATCATTTATTATGTATCATCATTCATCATCATTTATCATTCATCATCATTTATCATTCATCATCATTTATCATAATTTATCATTTATCATCATTTATCATCATTTATCATGTATCATCATTTATCATCATTCATCATCATTTATCATTTATCATTTATCATTTATCATTTATCATCATTTATAATCATTTACAATCATTTACCATTCATCATAATTTATCATTTATCATTTATCATCATTTATAATCATTTATCATTCATCATAATTTATCATTCATCATTTATCATCATTTATCATCATTTATCATCTATCATCATCTATCATCATCTATCATCATTTATCATCATTTAATGGACCTGTAAATTACAACAAAATAAAGGCACTGGTGTGGTACTCCTGGTTTACCAGAACGGGGTTCAAGTCCCTGCAGTGCTCTGCTCAATTTGTTGTATTTACATGGTTTATTTTAATTTTCTGCTCATTGTGTTGCCTTTTCATAGATAACCCACAGGTTCCCTACTGTGTTTGTACTCAAGTCTATTTATTACATACGAAAATCACTTGAGACAATGGACAATAGCCCATGGTCTCGGAGTGATTTTCGTCTTTTTCTCAAATCCTCGTTTTTCGTCATTTTTGACCATGGGCTATAGCCCATCTCAGAAGGCATACTATAGCATGCCATTTTTCATCATTTTTGAGGTTTTGAGAGAAAGATGAAAATCGAGAAAAAACGACATACTATAGTTCATGGTTTCGGACGGAAGGCTATAGCATGCCGTTTTTCATCATTTTTGAGGATTTGAAAAAATGACGAAAATCACTTGAGACAATGGACTATAGCCCATGGTCTCGGAGTGATTTTCGTCTTTTTTTCAAATCCTCGTTTTTCGTCATTTTGACCATGGGCTGTAGCCCATCTCAGACGGCATACTATAGCATGCCGTTTTTCATCATTTTTAGCATGCCGTTTTTCATCATTGTTGAGGATTTGAAAAAAAAGACGAAAATCACTCGAGACAATGGACTATAGCCCATGGTCTCGGAGTGATTTTCGTCTTTTTTTCAAATCCTCGTTTTTCATCATTTTTGACCATGGGCTATAGCCCATCTCAGACGGCATACTATAGCATGCCGTTTTTCATCATTGTTGAGGATTTGAAAACAAGACGAAAATCATTCGAGACAATAGACTATAGCCCATGGTCTCGGAGTGATTTTCGTCTTTTTTTCAAATCCTCGTTTTTCATCATTTTTGACCATGGGCTATAGCCCATCTCAGACGGCATACTATAGCATGCCGTTTTTCATCATATTTAGCATGCCGTTTTTCATCATTGTTGAGGATTTGAAAAAAAAGACGAAAATCACTCGAGACAATGGACTATAGCCCATGGTCTAGCCCATGGTCTCGGAGTGATTTTCGTCTTTTTTTCAAATCCTCGTTTTTCATCATTTTTGACCATGGGCTATAGCCCATCTCAGACGGCATACTATAGCATGCCGTTTTTCATCATTGTTGAGGATTTAAAAAAAAAGACGAAAATCACTCGAGACAATGGACTATAGCCCATGGTCTCACGGTGATTTTCGTCTTTTTTTCAAATCCTCGTTTTTCGTCATTTTGACCATGGGCTGTAGCCCATCTCAGACGGCATACTATAGCATGCCGTTTTTCATCATTGTTGAGGATTTGAAAACAAGACGAAAATCATTCGAGACAATAGACTATACCCCATGGTCTCGGAGTGATTTTCGTCTTTTTTTCAAATCCTCGTTTTTCATCATTTTTGACCATGGGCTATAGCCCATCTCAGACGGCATACTATAGCATGCCGTTTTTCATCATTGTTGAGGATTTGGAAAAAAAGACGAAAATCACTCGAGACAATGGACTATAGCCCATTGTCTCGGAGTGATTTTCGTCTTTTTCACAAATCCTCGTTTTACATCATTTTTGACCATGGGCTGTAGCCCATCTCAGACGGCATACTATAGCATGCCGTTTTTCATAATTTTTGAGGATTTGAAAAAAGACGAAAGTCATTCGAGACAATGGACTATAGCCCATGGTCTCGGAGTGATTTTCGTCTTTTTCACAAATCCTCGTTTTTCGTCATTTTGACCATGGGCTATAACCCATCTCAGACGGCATACTATAGCATGCTGTTTTTCATCATTTTTGAGGATTTGAAAAAAAGACGAAAATCACTCGAGACAATGGACTATAGCCCATGGTCTCGGAGTGATTTTCGTCTTTTTCTCAAATCCTCATTTTTCGTCATTTTTGACCATGGGCTGTAGCCCATCTCAGACTGCATACTATAGCATGCCATTTTCATCACTTTTGAGGATTTGAAAGAAAGATGAAAATCACTTTATCATTCATCATTTATCATCATTTATCATCATTTATCATCATTTATCATCATTCATCATCATTTATCATTTATCATCATTTATCATCATTCATCATCATTCATCATCATTTATCATCATTTATCATTATTTATCATTTATCATGTATCATCATTTATCATTTATCATTTATCATAATTTATCACTCATCATCATTTATCATTTATCATCATTTATCATCATTCATCATCATTTATCATTTATCATAATTTATCATCATTTATCATTTATCATCATTTATCATGTATCATCATTTATCATCATTTATCATTTATCATTTATCATCATTTATCATGTATCATGTATCATCATTCATCATCATTTATCATTCATCATCATTATCATTTATAATTTATCATCATTTATCATAATTTATCATTTATCATCATTTATCATTTATCATCATTTATCATCATTTATCATGTATCATCATTTATCATTCATCATCATTTATCATTTATCATTTATCATTTATCATCATTTATCATCATTTATCATTCATCATCATTTATCATTTATCATTTATCATCATTTATCATCATTTATCATTTATCATTTATCATCATTCATCATCATTCATCATCATTCATCATTATTTATCATTTATCATGTTTCATCATTTATCATTTATCATTTATCACTTATCATTTATCATAATTTATCATTTATCATTCATCATCATTTATCATTTATCATCATTTATCATTTATCATTCATTTATCATTTATCATTTATCATTTATCATTTATCATTTATCATTTATCATTTATCATCATTTATCATCATTCATCATTATTCATCATCATTCATCATGTTTCATCATTTATCATTTATCACTTATCATTTATCATAATTTATCATTTATCATTCATCATCATTTATCATTTATCATCATTTATCATTTATCATTCATCATCATCTATCATTTATCATCATTTATCATTTATCATCATTTATCATCATTTATAATTTATCATAATTTATCATGTATCATAATTTATCATCATTTATCATTCATCATTATTTATCATTTATCATCATTTATCATGTATCACCATTCATCATCATTTATCATTCATCATCATTTACCATTTATCATTTATCATAATTTATCATAATTTATCATTTATCATTTATCATGTATCATCATTTATCATCATTGATCATCATTCATCATTTATCATTTATCATTTATCATCATTTATCATCATTTATCATTCATCATCATTTATCATTTATCATTTATCATTAATCATTCATCATTTATCATTTATCATTTATCATCATCTATCATCATCTATCATCATCTATCATCATTTAACATCATTTAATGGACCTGTAAATTACAACAAAATAAAGGCACTGGTGTGGTACTCCTGGTTTACTAGAACGGGGTTCAAGTCCCTGCAGTGCTCTGCTCAATTTGTTGTATTTACATGGTTTATTTTAATTTTCTGCTCATTGTGTTGCCTTTTCATAGATAACCCCAAGGTTCCCTACTGTGTTTGTACTCAAGTTAGAGAACAGCGGATGAGCTTTTTTGTCACCCGAATCCGCATGTGCATAATTATAATCCGCCCGTTATCCGACCGCAATTTATTAATTAATCCAATTTATTAATCCGCACCACCCGCAATCCGCTGCGCAGGGAAGCGCCCAGCGTATACAGTATAGCCAATCTACAAGCTCACAACGCGACGCTGCGACGCGTTGTGAGCTTGTAGATCGGCTATTTATACTACTTGTACAAACAATGTCACTCACCACTCTCTCGACAGTTCACCAATGTTACGTAGTGGTTGTATATATCCATTTCCATGGTAACACGCCGTCCACGTTTTCGCGACGTATTTTCATACAGCATATCCAGCGGTCATCGGCGGCAGGGTAAAGAACTTAATCACTCCCAGTCCCACACCGAACGTATATTCCTCCCTTCTGTTTTACTTAGTTTTAAGTTTCTCTCAGACTCACTAGCTGCCTGTTAGCAACTTTAGCGTAGCTGCCTGTAGGAGACCACTGTGTTGTTGTTGTTGTGCAACAGGACCCAACTTCATAGGCGGCTAATTTGTGCCAGATCATGGAAAATGATTAAATTAAAATACTACTACTAACGCACGCACGCCGAGATTGTGTGCGTTTTAAAAGCTATAATAAGCATATTTATATACTTTATTATGCCATTACTTTATTTCCCGCATTATTTCACCCGCGGTTTATCCTATATTAATTTATAATAAATTGAATTGACCCTAATCCACCCTAAACTGCGGTTCACCCGCGGCAACCGCGGCTAAATCCGCCACCCGCTGGTCTCTAACTCAAGTCTATTTATTACATAATGATTTCTGCCCATGGTCTCGGGGGGGTTTTCGAATTTTTTTCAAATCCTCGTTTTTCATCATTTTTGACCATGGACTATAGCCCATATCGGACAGAATACTATAGCACGCCATTTATCTACATTTTTGAGGATTTGAAAAAAAGACGAAAATCACTTGAGACAATGGACTATAGCCCATGGTCTCGGAGTGATTATCGTCTTTTTTTCAAATCCTCGTTTTTCGTCATTTTGACCATGGGCTATAGCCCATCTCAGACGGCATACTATAGCATGCCGTTTTTCATCATTGTTGAGGATTTGGAAAAAAAGACGAAAATCACTCGAGACAATGGACTATAGCCCATGGTCTCGGAGTGATTTTCGTCTTTTTCTCAAATCCTCGTTTTTCGTCATTTTTGAGGATTTGAAAGAAAGATGAAAATCACTTTATCATTTATCATCATTTATCATCATTTATCATCATTTGTCATCATTTATCATCACTTATCATCATTCATCATCATTTATCATTTATCATTTATCATCATTTATCATCATTTATCATCATCATTCATCATCATTTATCATTATTTATTATTTATTATTTATCATGTATCATCATTTATCATTTATCATCATTTATCATTTATCATTTATCATTCATTTATCATTTATCATCATTTATCATCATACAATGGACTATAGCCCATGGTCACACTTTTTCGTCATACCTTTTCGTCACAGGTTTTTTTTTTAAATGATGAAAATCATGAACAAACAACATACTAAAGTTCATGGTTTCAGAAGACATACTATAGTATGTCGTTTTTCATGATTTTGAAGGATTTAAAAAAAAAAATGATGAAAATCGTGAAAAACCGACATACTATAGTATGTCGTTTTTCATGATTTTGGAGGTTTTTAAAAAATTATGAAAACATGAAAAAACAACATACTATAGTTCATGGTTTCAGAAGACATACTATAGTAGGCCTATGTCGTTTTTCATGATTTTGAAGGATTTAAACAAATGATGAAAATCATGAAAAAACGACATACCATAGAGAATGCATTGGGGCGTTTAAGTTAAATAACTCAGAAACTACAACACATTTCAAAGTAAAAAGTTCCAGCATGTGTCATCACAGTAAGCTGAATAATAAAAAGTGTGAATGGAGTTTCTAGGTGAAAGTGCTTTTTTGACGTGCCAATGTCTGCCATTGAGCCCCATTGTACATTTCTCAAATTTGAAAGCACTATATTTCTAAAACTATGAAATATTTCAAAGATTCCCTTTCAGGCAAACATGTCCACCGTAAGATGAACATAAGTAGGCTAGAATGGGGCTGCTAGGTGTAAGTATGTAGGACTAGTAGCATGCCAAAGTTTGTGCTATTGCCATAGAGAATGCATTGGGCGTTTAAGTTAAATAACTCAGAAACTACAAAACATTTAAAAGTAAAAAGTTCCAGCATGTGTCTCCACAGTAAGCTGAATAATACAAATCACACCCGTGTGAACTGAGTGGTGCAAGGTCTTACATAGCCTGATCAGCTGTGGTCTGACGTAATGTCAGTGACCATAGTAACCATGCTCACCTGTGCACGGACACGTACGTACACAGGTACACAAACATACAGACAAAGCTGGTTATTGGAGTGGTTTGCACCACTCAAAAATTGTGAATGGAGTTTGTTGTGTATAAAAATCCGGCGACCCAAGGATCAATTTGTTGCATAAATTTAAGATAAGGGAAGGATCGAAGACCAATTTGTTGGAAAGATGGCGAGAAAGGCCATTTAATGGATAAAAATAAATTATATCTATTCTGTAATGCTAATTAGAAAGTGTAAATAAAGTTCTGAGAGGAAGTTTAAGGTTTTAACTGTAATTTTTAGTAGGTAATAAAGTCAATTTACATAGAGAATGTGCTACATGGTTCAGATAATAATAATAATAGTACAATACATCACTATAATTTAGTATTCAAGTATTCAATTGTTCCAATATGGATCCGAACTGAACCTCTTCACAGTATCTTCCTGGCTTATACTGCAGATCACGTCAGTTGTTGATAAACGTTCATTGGCTCAATAGATTGTTCATTTCCGCAATATCCCACGGTGGCGCTGGTTGTCGAGCGCTCATTGGACCAGCACATGGATGATGAGACTGGTATCATTGATGTCGCCTCAAGCAGGGAGAGCGTGGACGCTGGCGTTGCCAGGCAACCTGTTGATAACTTTCCCTGCACTGTGAACTTTCGACAGAGAGAAACACTCCCTGACTCCCACTGAGCAGCTATCTCTTTTCTCACTAGGCATCAAGGTCAAATACATGTCTCGAATCAAAATAGACCTTTCATTATGGCAAGTTTACTTGACTGGGGACAGACAGTATGGAGACCGAATAAGGAGTAAACAGGCAGTAAGATATTAAATCTGAATGTGGCGTCAGGAAATCCATAATATAAATATGATAAAATAATATAAAGGATAATATAGGGCTGAGATGATTAGGCACGTGGATGGTGACATGACATAAATAGGATAAGGAGAACAACCCGGAGTAAACAGGCAGTAGGCTAAGAGTAAAATGATGATAAAAGGGCAAGATGACAAAATATGACCTATATGGAACACGGTCTGGGCCAAAGTTCTATATGTGTAACAGAATATGATGGAGTGGCCAACTTGACATGACGTGTAAACAACATGTCAGAATTTATCTAACAGAGTTTCTAGGTGAAAGTGCTTTTTTGACGTGCCAATGTCTGCCATTGAGCCCCATTCTGAATTTCTCAAATTTGAAAGCACTATATTTCTAAAACTATGAAACATTTCAAAGATTCCTTTTCAGGCAAACATGTCCACCGTAAGATGAACCTAAATAGGCTTGAATGGGGTTTCTAGGTGTAAGTATGTAGGACTAGTAGCATGCCAAAGTTTGTGCTATTGCCATTGAGACATTTCAAAGTATGGGCTATATCCCATGGTCTCGTATGGCATACTATAGCATGCCGTTTTTCAACATTTTTGAGGATTTGAAAAAAATACGAAAATCACTCCGAGACCATGGGCTATAGACCATAGACTATAGGTCTCGGACGGCATAGGCCTACTAACATGCCGTTTTTCATCATTTTTGAGGATTTGAAAAAAATACGGAAATCACTCCGAGACCATGGACTATAGCCCATGGTCTGGAAGTGATTTTCGTCTTTTTTTTCAAATCCTCGTTTTTCATCATTTATAGCCCATGGTCTCGGACGGCATACTATAGCACGCCGTTTTTTCATCATTTTTGAGGATTTGAAAAAATAGACGAAAATCACTCAGAAGGTACAAAACATTTCCAAGTAAAAAGTTCCAGTATGTGTCTCAACAGTAAGCTGATTTATAAAAAGTGTGAATGGAGTTTCTACGTGAAAGTGATTTTTTTGACGTGCCAATAGCTGCCATTGAGCCCCATAGTAAATTTCTCAAATTTGAAAGCACTTTATTTCTAAAACTATGAAACATTCCAAAGATTCCTTTTCAGGCAAACATGTATACCGTAAGATGAACCTAAATAGGGTTGAATGGGGTTTCTAGGTGTAAGTATGTAGGACTAGTAGCATGCCACAGTTTATGCTATTGTTTATGCTATCTGGTACAACATAGTGTTCAGATGGGGGTCCCTGGTACTACATAGTGTTCAGATGGGGGTCTCTGGTACAACATAATCTTCAGATGGGGGTCCCTGGTACAACATGTGTTCAGATGGGGGTCCCTGGTACAACATAGTGTTCAGATGGGGGTCCCTGGTACAACATAATGTTCAGATGGGGGTCCCTGGTACAACATAGTGTTCAGATGGGGGTCTCTGGTACAACATAATGTTCAGATGGGGGTCCCTGGTACAACATAGTGTTCAGATGGGGGTCTCTGGTACAACATAATGTTCAGATGGGGGTCCCTGGTACAACATAGTGTTCAGATGGGGGTCCCTGGTACAACATAATGTTCAGATGGGGGTCCCTGGTACAACATGTGTTCAGATGGGGGTCCCTGGTAAAACATAGTGTTCAGATGGGGGTCTCTGGTACAACATGTGTTCAGATGGAGGTCCCTGGTACAACATGTGTTCAAATGGGGGTAACAAGTGTTCAGATGGGGGTCCCTGACATTAATTTGGGGGTCCTTGACATGAAAAGCTTTGAGAAGCATTGATTTTCAGCACCCATAATAAATTATCTTCAGACACATGCAGTGTCTGCTGGCGAACACTAGATGGCAGCAAAACGTAGGTTTTCCAGTCTGTAGTGTGCAGCATGACACATGACTTTAAACGATGTGTAGATTAACCTGCTTCATGTCTCTCTCTCGTAAAAGTATCAATACTGCAATATAGAACTACTCTGTTACCAGTAAAAGTCCAGAATTAAAAATGTGCTTAAAGTAGTACAAGTAAAAGTACTCATTATGCAGAATATACGTGCCATTTCAAGTTTTCAAATGTATAAAAATCTTTTGAAAATAGCAGATCTACAAGCTTGTAGATGTACAAGCTTGTAGATGTACAAGCTTGTAGACCGGCTATTTTCAAATGGCCTAAATGTATATAGGGCTGAAGTGGTTAATATATGTTTTGTAATAATAATCAAAATCTACAAAGTAATTAGTGACCAAAGTTTTCAAATAAATGTAGTGGAGTAAAAGTACAATATTTGGATCCGAGTAGAAGTAACATTATTGGAAATACTCAATAAACTACAAATACCAGAACATTGTACTTAAGTACTTACTTACTTACTTACTTAGTCCTCTTGCACTTCAGGGCGCGTAGAGCCAACCAAAGCCACCAGGTCTCCCCATCTGGGTCTGTTGTGGGCAAGGTGTCGAGCTTGTGCCAAAGTCACGTTACATGCTCTAACTCCTCTAAGGTCCTGGGCTATTACATCCAGCCAGCGGGTGCGGGGGGAGCCTCTAGGTCGTCTCCAGCCGGCTTGAGAAGCGTCTGACTGCAGAGTCCGCTCAGGGGACCAGGAAGTGCTGCAAGGGGGGGGGGGGGGGGCGGGGGGAAGTCCGCTTCAGGGAGCATCTGCCAGAGGAAAGGAAACAGAAAAGCGGAAACGGAAACAGATAAACGGAAACAGAAAAGGGGCGTTCCCTTGTTCCCTTCAGTCCGCCGTCCCGGACGCGCTCCCGGGGGTCTCGTGCCCAGGTGGGGGTCCGCGGGGGTCCGCGGGGTATCTCGGCCGTCCCTGGGCCGTTTTGTACGGGGGGAATCTCGTTCGAACCGGGCCGCCGTCCCGGACGCGCTCCCGGGGGTCTCGTGCCCAGGTGGGGGTCCGCGGGGGTCCGCGGGGGTCCGCGGGGTATCTCGGCCGTCCCTGGGCCGTTTCGTACGGGGGGAATCTCGTTCGAACCGGGCCGCCGTCCCGGACGCGCTCCCGGTGGTCTCGTGCCCAGGTGGGCGCACCCCCTGGGTGCGTTTTTGGGGGTCTCAAGGTTTGGGGACCCCTAGGGACCCCCAGGGACCCCCCAGGGACCCCCACATGGTAACTCTCTCATTTCTCTACCATTTTAGACGGGGTGGGTTCGTTGGAATCGTGTCACCCCCCTGGGGGAGTTTTTGGGGGTCTCAAGGTTCGGGGACCCCTAGGGACCCCCAGGGACCCCCACATGGTAACTCTCTCATTTCTCTACCATTTTAGACGGGGTGGGTTCGTTGGAATCGTGTCACCCCCCTGGGGGAGTTTTTGGGGGTCTCAAGGTTCGGGGACCCCTAGGGACCCCCAGGGACCCCCCAGGGACCCCCACATGGTAACTCTCTCATTTCTCTACCATTTTGGACGGGGGTGGGTTCGTTGGAATCGTGTCACCCCCCTGGGGGAGTTTTTGGGGGTCTCAAGGTTTGGGGACCCCTAGGGACCCCCAGGGACCCCCCAGGGACCCCCACATGGTAACTCTCTCATTTCTCTACCATTTTAGACGGGGTGGGTTCGTTGGAATCGTGTCACCCCCCTGGGGGAGTTTTTGGGGGTCTCAAGGTTCGGGGACCCCTAGGGACCCCCAGGGACCCCCCAGGGACCCCCACATGGTAACTCTCTCATTTCTCTACCATTTTGGACGGGGGTGGGTTCGTTGGAATCGTGTCACCCCCCTGGGGGAGTTTTTGGGGGTCTCAAGGTTCGGGGACCCCTAGGGACCCCCAGGGACCCCCACATGGTAACTCTCTCATTTCTCTACCATTTTGGACGGGGGTGGGTTCGTTGGAATCGTGTCGCCCCCTGGGGGTGTCTTTGGGGGTCTCAAGGTTCGGTGACCCCTAGGGACCCCCAGGGACCCCCCAGGGACCCCCACATGGTAACTCTCTCATTTCTCTACCATTTTGGACGGGGGTGGGTTCGTTGGAATCGTGTCGCCCCCCTTTGGGGTTCTCAAGGTACCTATGTAGACTCACTTTTTGACGCTGCATCCAATGCACATATTGCTGTTGCTGTGCGACGTCTAGAAAGTGGTGAAATAGCAGACGGAAGGGGAAACACATAGTATAAAAATGAACATGTACTTATCTAGACTTACTTTTCGACGCTGAATCCAGATATCATAATGTTGAGACTGTCTGATCCCAGGAAAGTGGTCAAAAATGGCACCAAGGTTTTGTAAAAGTGTCACAAATGCACCCAGAAACGATATATTTCCAATGTTTTAAAATAATCAAGGGGTATGTATCCCCACTTACTATTTCGACCCGATTCCAACGGTGGTGGTCTTATCTCTCTACGATGTCAGAAAGTGGGTGTAAACGCCTCCTATCGGTCCCTTGCCCTCGAAACACGTCTGGGAAAAAGTGAGACCATTTTCGGACTCAGCACGACAAGCTGAACACGCTGATATGTGTTTCCCAGCACACAGACTTACGGTTCTCTTAATTGGCTAGTGTTAGGGTTAGTTTTCAACGCGCGATAGCTCGGGAACGATAGGTCCGTCAGCCAAGTAATTCACATGGGCGCGTACAGCTCTCCAAGATCTACGCTCCGATAGGTCCGCCATTCTCGTGCGAAACCCGTAGCAAGAGTTCGCCAACTCTGACCTGTAATCCACAAGCCATATAGACATGATAAACCGTACATTGTATTGAATGGTAAAATGCTAACCCTAATTTTGAGAACCACACGTCCGTGCGCGGGGAGACACATATTGGCGCGTTCGTCTCATGGATAGCTATGCGTGGATGTAAAGCACGCCCATTTTCGACCTTTGTGGGAGGAGCTATCGCGCATCAAAGTCCCAACCCTAGTTTTCTGAACCACATGACCTTGTGTGGAGAAACACATATCAGATTGTTCGTCCTGACAAGCTATATAACATACTAAAAGATTGGCCCCTAATATCCAATGGTTTTTGACTTAGAGGCCTTAGAGAGGCTAGGAAAATAACAAAACATTATTTTTCAACGGGACCAATTCCATTAAATCCAGCGTGAAAAAGTGAGTTAGACTAAGTAGTTTTTGTAAAAAAAAATATATATATTTGTGTTTGTGGGGTCCAAAAAACGTGTCTAAAAAAATATCTAAAATATTTAGAAGTGTCGTAGAGACTTGAAACCAATTCCATTGGATTCCCTGTGCTTCAGACATGGATAAACACCCTTTGTTTTAGAAAAATTGGTTATTCCCTGTCGATTATAGCCTTAAAGGGCCTCGACGCCATACAAAGGTCACGGGCGTGACCATTGATAGTTAGAAGTGTCGTAGAGACTCAGGACCAAGTTCATTGGATTCAGCTGGATGAGAAGAAGAAAAAATTTGCCTGCTCAAAACAAACGGACACATTTTGGATTTTTAATTGATTTTAACGCGTTGGAGGCCACTAAAAATCATTTTTTTTAAGGATTCCTCTAAATACACTTCCCCCCCCTATGTCAAGTAAGGGAAATCTAATGGTGTTAGTTTTAACTGTCTAGAACACTTAGAAATGGGTCAAATTGCTGTTTGAAAGTTTAAAAAATCATATTTTCTCGAATTTTAGTCAGTTTGCTCCAAAACTCCTTCTTCCCCCACTAAACCAATGGCGCTGAATCAGAATATGTAGGTTATATCTCAATCCGACAACCAGAAGTTCCTTAATTGGCCCTTAGTTGGCTAATTATACAGTTCGATTTTGCCTCAGATTGTTCATCTCGACGAGCTCTATAACATATCCAAAGATGGGCTTCTAATATCATTTCCCCATGGAGATATAGCCCCTAGAAGGTTTACAAAATAGCCGATCTACAAGTCCTAGAAGAATTGCACTAGGACAGCCAGGATTTTGGCTACCCCCCCCCTAAATCAAGTGCACTGAGTTCGATGGATCTGACAAACCGGTCAAACTGGTTCTCAAGGTATTTTGAGGATGGACATTCAACATTTTAAAGTTCATAGAATGTCAGTTATTTAATCATGATGCATTTTCTTTGTTTAACAACATTTTAAAAATCAAATCCTCTCAAAGATAATTTAGACTAATTGTCAAGGCAAAATTGTGTTATATTTATTTATATATTTAAAAATATGTGGGGGTCCCTGGGGGTCCCTAGGGGTCCTCGAACCTTGAGACCCCCAAAAACGCACCCAGGGGGGCGACACGATTCCAACGAACCCACCCCCGTCCAAAATGGTAGAGAAATGAGAGAGTTACCATGTGGGGGTCCCTGGGGGGTCCCTGGGGGTCCCTAGGGGTCCCCGAACCTTGAGACCCCCAAAAACTCCCCCAGGGGGGTGACACGATTCCAACGAACCCACCCCCGTCCAAAATGGTAGAGAAATGAGAGAGTTACCATGTGGGGGTCCCTGGGGGGTCCCTGGGGGTCCCTACGGGTCCCCGAACCTTGAGACCCCCAAAAACGCACCCAGGGGGGCGACACGATTCCAACGAACCCACCCCCGTCCAAAATGGTAGAGAAATGAGAGAGTTACCATGTGGGGGTCCCTGGGGGGTCCCTATGGGTCCCCGAACCTTGAGACCCCCAAAAACTCCCCCAGGGGGGTGACACGATTCCAACGAACCCACCCCCGTACAAAATGGTTGAGAAATGAAAGAGATACCCCGCGGACCCCCGCGGACCCCCACCTGGGCACGAGACAGGGGTCCCCGAACCTTGAGACCCCCGCCCTCCCTCTATACACACGCGTGTGTGTGCGGCGTGCGCGCGTGCGTGTGTGTGCATACCCCGCGGACCCCCGCGGACCCCCACCTGGGCACGAGACAGGGGTCCCCGAACCTTGAGACCCCCGCCCTCCCTCTATACACACGCGTGTGTGTGCGGCGTGCGCGCGTGCGTGTGTGTGCATACCCCGCGGACCCCCGCGGACCCCCACCTGGGAACGAGACAGGGGTCCCCGAACCTTGAGACCCCCTGCCCTCCCTCTATACACACGCGTGTGTGTGCGGCGTGCGCGCGTGCGTGTGTGTGCATACCCCGCGGACCCCCGCGGACCCCCGCGGACCCCCACCTGGGCACGAGACAGGGGTCCCCGAACCTTGAGACCCCCTGCCCTCCCTCTATACACACACGTGTGTGTGCGGCGTGCGCGTGTGCGTGTGTGTGCATACCCCGCGGACCCCCGCGGACCCCCACCTGGGCACGAGACCACCGGGAGCGCGTCCGGGACGGCGGCCCGGTTCGAACGAGATTCCCCCCGTACGAAACGGCCCAGGGACGGCCGAGATACCCCGCGGACCCCCGCGGACCCCCACCTGGGCACGAGACCCCCGGGAGCGCGTCCGGGACGGCGGCCCGGTTCGAACGAGATTCCCCCCGTACGAAACGGCCCAGGGGCGGCCGAGATACCCCGCGGACCCCCGCCTGGGCACGAGACCCCCGGGAGCGCGTCCGGGACGGCGGACTGAAGGGAACAAGGGAACGCCCCTTTTCTGTTTCCGTTTATCTGTTTCCGTTTCCGCTTTTCTGTTTCCTTTCCTCTGGCAGATGCTCCCTGAAGCGGACTTCCCCCCGCCCCCCCCCCTTGCAGCACTTCCTGGTCCCCTGAGCGGACTCTGCAGTCAGACACTCTTGGGGCCGGCTTGCTGGGGATTGAAGTCCAGGATGGTGCGTGTTGGATGTTCCCCTGGCAGGCGAATGACGTGGCCGTACCAGCGCACTCGCCGCATTGCTGCGAGACGAGATGCTGGGAGCTGTTGGGTTAGCTCTCTTAAAGTTTGGTTTGTAACATGCTGGCTCCACGTGATGCCTTCAATCCTCCTGAGGGTCCTGGAGTCAAAGCCGTCAAGCCTGGCCGCAAGAGTGATTCAGCGGCCATGTTTCCGAGCCGTACAGGAGCACAGAGATGACGGAGGCATGTTGAAAAATGTTGAACACTAATGAAACACTAATGAAACACTAAACACTAATGAAAAACTAATGAAACACGAAACACTAATGAAACACTAATGAAACACTAATGAAACACTAATGAAACACTAAACACCAATGAAACACTAAACACTAATGAAACACTAAACGCTAATGAAACTCTAAACACTAATGAAACACTAATGAAACACTAAACACTAATGAAACACTAATGAAACGCCTAAGTGGGGTTTCATATTATGTGTATTTAGTGATTAGTGATTTTAGTGATTTAGTGATTTAGTGATTTAGTGATTTGTAGTGATTTTTTTGTGATTTTTAGTGATTTTTAGTGATTTTAGTGATTTTAGTGATTTAGTTAATCTGTGATTAGCGCTCCTCTACTGTTCTATATGTACCATTTTCTGTCCTCTCTTTTTTACGTGGTTGCCTAAGTGGGGTTTCATATTATGTGTATTTAGTGATTAGTGATTTAGTGATTAGTGATTTTAGTGATTTAGTGATTTTAGTGATATTTAGTGATTTAGTGATTTTTACATATAGAACAGTAGAGGAGCGCTAATCACAGATTAACTAAATCACTAAAATCACTAATCACTAAAATCACTAATCACTAAATCACTAAAATCACTAAATCACTAAATCACTAATCACTAAATACACATAATACGAAACCCCACTTAGGTGTTTCATTAGTGTTTCATTAGTGTTTAGTGTTTCATTAGTGTTTCATTAGTGTTTGAAACACTAATGAAACACTAAACACTAATGAAACACTAATGAAATACTAAACACTAATGAAACACTAATGAAACACTAATGAAACACTAATGAAATACTAAACACTAATGAAACACTAATGAAACACTAAACACTAATGAAACACTAATGAAACACTAATGAAACACTAATGAAACACTAAACACTAATGAAACACTAATGAAACACTAATGAAACACTAAACACTAATGAAACACTAATGAAACACTAAACACTAATGAAACACTAATGAAACACTAATGAAACACTAAACACTAATGAAACACTAATGAAACACTAAACACTAATGAAACACTAATGAAACACTAATGAAACACTAAACACTAATGAAACACTAATGAACTCTCTCTCTCTCTCTCTCTCTCTCTCGCTCTCTCCTGAAAAGAAGCAGCTTGGACTCCTCATGCATTGAAGGAAGCATGAGGTCAGTCCGCTGCTCTCCCCAGGTTGGCAGAGGAAGTGTAGCGCCCAGGATTACATTAAATAAAATTAAAATATTCCACGTCACTAAAACTAAATGAAAGCTATTCAAAAGACTATGACTAAAACTAAAACTGTTCTGCCAACACTGGATCTACAGTATATCAGGAGCCACTCAGCAAAATTCCCAAAGTCCAAGAAGGACCACAAGCTAAAAATGTCATTATTATTTTGTTAACGTGTATTTAGTAACAGACACTACACGACTAGTCTAAACATTAAGGAAACGAACAGTAAAAAGCCACATTTCCATCTATAAGGCCACAAACCTCAATGAACAAAAGCATTGTGATTATAAGTTATAATCACCAAATGTGAAGAGAACATAATTATAGGGTCAAGTCCTGTAGGCAGAAATGCATTGGACTCAGGCAACAGCCCAACTTCAATGATCTTATATCCCTTTATTAAAGGCCCAAGCAGTCCTGAAAGGACTTTGTCCTTTATTGTTTTTGCTGTTTTTTTTCCTTCCACCAAAAAATAGCAGTTCTGGCTGAACCGTGCAGTCGGTTTTCGCGAAATTTGGAGATATGGTAGAGGGCCATGCCAAACGGTGAGGATGCGAAGCCCACAACCATTGGCCAAAGGGTGGCGCTATAGCACTCAATTGAAAAAACAAACGTTGACCACACATAGCTCATGAACCATTTGACCGTCAGCAATGAAACCTCGACACACATATGCGTCTCCTCATGCCGACCAAGTAACGTGGTCTTACTTTTGACCTCTGACCTCTAGATCACCCGCCATTTTGAATTATATGAAAATCAATTAAAATGCATCTCCTCCCAGGATCTTTGATCAAAATGCACGGAAACTTCTACACGTGGACATATACGGACATGGGAAAGTATAGTACGTTTTTTTTAAGTGTAAAAAATTGAGGTTTTATGAGCCAATGGAAATTGCCATTTTGTGAAAATGTTTCTTTACTTTGTTCTGTTGTAGTGCCTGTGGCTTTGCTGACCTCTGCTGGTCTAAAATGCCTCACCTGTCAATCACCTGAGAGTTCTGGCTGCCACACCCTGTGTCAGCTGTTCGTGATTAGTGGCAGGCTATATAAGAGGAGCTGTGACCAGCAGCTCATTGTCTCCCAAACACCTAAACTGATTTGTTTAGTGGGGAACCTCTATAAAGTCGGTTTTCGCGAAATTTGGAGATATGGTAGAGGGCCATGCCAAACGGTGAGGATGCGAAGCCCACAACCATTGGCCAAAGGGTGGCGCTATAGCACTCAATTGAAAAAACAAACGTTGACCACACATAGCTCATGAACCATTTGACCGTCAGCAATGAAACCTCGACACACATATGCGTCTCCTCATGCCGACCAAGTAACGTGGTCTTACTTTTGACCTCTGACCTCTAGATCACCCGCCATTTTGAATTATATGAAAATCAATTAAAATGCATCTCCTCCCAGGATCTTTGATCAAAATGCACGGAAACTTCTACACGTGGACATATACGGACATGGGAAAGTATAGTACGTTTTTTTTAAGTGTAAAAAATTGAGGTTTTATGAGCCAATGGAAATTGCCATTTTGTGAAAATGTTTCTTTACTTTGTTCTGTTGTAGTGCCTGTGGCTTTGCTGACCTCTGCTGGTCTAAAATGCCTCACCTGTCAATCACCTGAGAGTTCTGGCTGCCACACCCTGTGTCAGCTGTTCGTGATTAGTGGCAGGCTATATAAGAGGAGCTGTGACCAGCAGCTCATTGTCTCCCAAACACCTAAACTGATTTGTTTAGTGGGGAACCTCTATAAAGAACACATGTATAGAACTTGATCCTGATCAAATCAAGTTCTTTACTCATGAATTGATAGTTTATTTGATGTTGTACAACAGTGATTTTGAAATAAAGACTGATTTGGACACCTGGCCTAGCTTCAGGTCAGGTTTTTTGTGTCCTGAAAGGATTCCCTTCCATGGATGGTTCTGGTACCGGATGGTACCCAGACCTGGCGAGCCGACCCGGAACTCTGAACCCCCCTTCCCCCCACAAATGTGGTAATCTGGTTCTCCAAATTGGAGAAAGAGACTGATTTACCTTTAGAACTGAATAGAAACTGAACTGGGACTTTTCAAGTCAACAACTTAAAGTTGCCCCCATTTGTTTGTTGTTTTTCATGAATGTTCAAAGCTGTTTATTTTCGGTGAAGTTTTTCAGTTAACCTTTAATCCCTGTTTCCGACTCTCATTTCATTGGTTTTCACTCACTCATTGAGATCCTCGTCTGAATCTGGTACATTTTCTGGTTTATACGAAGTCAATTAATTTATCTTTACCCACCTTTATCATTAGTTATCCTTGCGCAACTTGCTAAAAAACACTGAATGATTTTGCTGTTAACAATGGAAGTACTAATTGTGTCCAGTTAGCTCGTGGGTAGAGCTCTTGCCTTTGCGACACATGGTCATGGGTTCAAATCCGGGCACTGCCAACTCGGTGTATGAGTCTTCAAGAACCCTGCCCCCCACTATAAAAAAAACCGACCCTGTCACAATTCCATGGTCTTCTTTTTCTTCCATGTTTCTATATGGCGTATTGTGGCTTATTCGTATTGCTTATTGCCTTCCTGCTTGGTCCTGCCTTATCGCTGCTTGCAGCGATTTTTTTTCTAGTTTTAGATTTTTTTTTTGTAATAATACAAACATTACAGAGACTAATTGTTACTGTACAATACTTTAAAACAGTTGTCATGTTGCACACCTGCCTAAAATAGCTCTTATTTGCACCGCCCTCGTTGAAAACAATGCATATCAAACTGCAGCTTGTCCCTCTCCAGCAGGCTGCATGAACAGCACTCGGTTGTCCTAACTCTGTCTTACTCTATCGCTCTGACTGACAATACATACAATGTTGTTCAAAACAATGAAAACTAGAAAAAGTGCCCTTCTGGGCACAGGTCTCCACCAGGAGGATAGGACTGTGTGAGATGTTTGGCAAAATGTTTAGGAGTAATATAAACATGTTTGCCTTTGATGGCAATTGGATGATTTGAGGCATTTTGTTCCAAAAATGTGTTTTGCAAAAATCAACCTGTTGGTGGCGCTATAACAGGCCAATGTGAAAAGGGTGGGATATATTCCTCAGCCTAGTAAGAAAATGTGTGAAAGTTTTCACGTAAATTGCATGCTGCGTTCATGATTTGAGGCTTTTGTTCAAAACGGGGCAATCTTGCAAACTGTGAAAGCCAATTATAGCCAATTAGGATGGAATATGAAATATCGGACAGATCCGAATTGAGCACATGACCATAGAGATGCTGTGTAACGATTTGTGAGATTTTTGGACAGAATCTGGAGGAGTAATATCAAAAGATGTGTTTTACAAAAGTCGGCCTCCTGGTGGCGCTATAAAAGGCAGATGCGGAAAATGCAGGTCAAAGGTTTGTCCTTGGCCTCTAGGGAGTGTGCATGCAACGTTTCACGCAGATCGGTGCAGTTTTAGGTAAAAATGTGAAAAGCTGCCTCATGGTGGCGCTATAACAGGCCGTTCTGGAAAATGCGGGGCAGAGGTTCATCGTTGGCATCCAGGGAGTGTGTGTGCAAAGTTTGGCATCGACCGGGTTAACGGTGCCGGAGATTAGCTGTACACAGACGGACGGAAGGACACACACACGGACGGACGGACACACACACGGACGGAGTGCAAAACATACTCTCTCCCCATGCCTTCGGCCTGGTGGAGACAATAACTGATTTAATAGGCCTATATATTAATAACATTGTTTATTGAATTTTTATGTTTTCACATAAAGATGAATCAAATGTATACAGATAAAGTGAGACAAACTAGAAAGGTATAAATTAAAAGCACAATACAATAAAACAGACAAGAAAAACAAAACATAACTAGAAAAAGTGCCCTTCTGGGCACAGGTCTCCACCAGGAGGATAGGAGTGTGTGTGATGTTTGGCAAAATGTTTAGGAGTAATATAAACATGTTTTTTTGTTTGTTTGTTTCTTGCAACAATTTTCTTCATTTTGTTGAGGAAATGCAGAGCCAGATCACTCATAGCATCTCTGAGGATAGAATTCTGGATGAGCAGGACATGTGAGGCATTTTGTACAAAACGGGCTACTCCTGAAAACTTTGGAAGGCAATCTTAGCTAATCAGTGTAGAATCTGAGAAATCCAACAGGCTCGTCTTGATCACATGACTACAGAGATCATGTGTACCGATTTGCGTGAGATTTGGATGAAATCTGTGCGACTAACATAAACAATGTGTTTTGCAGAAATCGGCCTCATGGTGGCGCTATAACCGGCAGATGTGGAGGGATGCAGGGAAAATGTTTTTCCATGGCCTCTAGGGAGTGCACATACATAAGTTGTCGATGCAGTTATAGGTAAAAACAGGAATTGGCCTGTTATAGCGCCAACGTGAGGCTGATAAAATAGAAAAGCTGAAAAAAATAGTGGCATGTCGTCCTCGCTATAACAGGCCAGGATTCAGAATGATGAAAACCCCATAGTTTTCATGATGAAAACCCCATAGTTTTCATCACATGCTATTTAAATTAATAAGAAATGTAGAACATTTTGCCATATATTGGCTGTTGATGGTACCCCAACTTTCAGCAGCTGTCAAAAATTCCCCTAGGGTGGTTGAATATAAACTAATGTGGGATATGTTAGTAGACACCTTTACAGACACATTGGTGAAGAAATGTCTTGGTAAGAAATGTATTCCCAGATTTTGATTATACTGATAATATTCCCTGACTAGCACTTTTAACTATAGTAGATTTGGGAAGTGTTATTTTAGACTGAACAGCTTTGCTGGCCATTCAAGCCAGTCAGCTGGCCGACCAGCTTGACCAGCGGAATCCATCTTAGCCTGACTGGGTGACCAGCTGTGACCAATACAATAAATGGTAAATGGTGCATTGATTTATATAGCACTTTTATTCAAAGCTAGTGCATGCTAGTCCATCTTTTGGCTAAAATAATCAGGAAAGAAATATTTTTTCATGACTTTGAAACGTTCATACATGCAGTATTGACCAATTTGTTTTAAACCATGTGGCTGGGTGGTTTATAAGGTCTTATTCTGTGGTCTGACAACAAAATGCAGAACGTAATACTGCTTATACTGTAGGCCTATATGCTCACATACTGGTTAGGGGTACTTACCTCGTGCTTATGAGGACATTGGGGAAAGAGAAAAAAATACATTGTCAGAAAGTGAGACGGGTTACTGCAGGTGACTGTGTGCATGTGTGTGTCCGTGTGTGTGCGTGCGTGCGTGTGTGTGTGTGTGTGTGTGTGTGTGTGTGTGAGGGGTGCACGGCGTGTCACTCGGGGTGACAGCTCAGCCGTGTCGGGCCGTGATGGGATGTGTGATGGACACTGCCGGATGACAACTGTCCTGGAATGAGTGTCCTTCACCTTCTCGCGCACGCACGCACGCACGCACGCACGCACGCACGCACGCACGCACGCACGCACGCACGCACGCACGCACGGCGCACACCCCTTGGCTCCTCTCCATCCATCCTCCTCCTGTTAATTCTCTCTTCCTCGCTACCTCCTCCACGACCACCTTCTAGTCTCCTCCTCTGTCTCCTCCTTATCACCTCCTCCATATAACTACACCCTCTTATCACCTCCACCTCCTCCATATAACTACACCCTCTTATCACCTCCACCTCCTCCATATAACTACACCCTCTTATCACCTCCACCTCCTCCATATAACTACACCCTCTTGTTTCTCCTCTGTCTCCTCCTTATCACCTCCACCTCCTCCATATAACTACACCCTCTAGTCTCCTCTCTCTCCTCCTCTCATTGACGGAAGCTCATGCTTCCTTCAATGCATGAGGAGTGCACTTCTTACAGTATCACCTGACAGGGGGTTCCTTGTGTTCCACAAGGAACACATTATTTCAACCAGCTCCTCCCCCCCCCCATCAGGCACCCCGGCTGGTCACAGTATAGAGACGAGGATTACTGCTTTTATTTTATCCCGGTTAGGTACCTATACCCTATAGAGCGTCGCAGTCCCGCCTCCTACCCTGGACCAGGAAATGAAACCCAATGCATTTTTCCCATAGACATTTCTTAAAGTATTTATTTAAAGACAGTTACGCCGCGGACAAAGCCAACTCGAGTCGTGACAACTCATGACAACACAAACAATATTTTGGACCAAACAAATAATTACAAAGAAGAAAAATAACAAAAAAAGTGTTGTAACCTGCCGTTTTTTTTTGTTTGGTCCAAAATATTGTTTGTTTTGTCATGAGTTGTCACGACTCGAGTTGGCTTTGTCCGCGGCGTAACCGTCTTTAAATAAATACTTTAAGAAATGTATATGAGGAAAATGCATTGGGTTTCATTTCCTGGTCCAGGGTAGGAGGCGGGACTGCGACGCTCGATTGGGGACACGGGGAGAACAGAACATGCAAACTCAACACAGAAAGGCCCTTTCGTTTCACCTATAGGTTATGGGCACTGATGATGCGGAGGAGGGGACATGCATGCCCCCATCGCCCACAGCGTCCCTATAGGTTATGGGCACTGATGATGCGGAGGAGGGGACATCATCATCCCTGCAGGCAGGAGTCTAACCCGGGACCTTAGCTGTGAGGCGACAATCATAATTGCTTTGATCATTACAGCTGTGACTATTATGGGCCATCATAGTGACAGCCATGGTTTACAGTACTAGTACTGGGTTTACAGTACTGGGTTTACAGTACTACTGGGTATGCTTAATGCGGGCCCCCTGGCGTGGGGGTGGACATTTAGTGACCCTCTCCGTCATCAAAGTCAAAACAAACACACCGAGGAAAGTCTCTCAAAGGGAACAATACCCACACATTGTTGTTTTTTTCTGGACCAATGCAAATGAGATAACACAAAGTAAAAAAAAAAAAAAAAGAGGATTACGAATTTTGTAATCGTCTCATCTTGTCTTTGTGAAGACTTGAGAGCGTGATCTTTGTGGGATGAGAGCTGAGTGAGTGGTGGCTGCGCCGCCAACGAAACAAACGCTTTGTTTAATCTGACGGGAATATAACCGAATGGCTTTGTGTTTTCAAAGGAGTCGGCGAGAAACAACTAATAGGTGCGTGCATGCGCGTGCGTGAGTGTGCGTGCGTGCGTGCGTGTGCGTGAGCGTGCGAGCGAGCGAGCGAGAGAGAGAGAGAGAGAGAGAGAGGCAGAGATCAAAGCAGCAGGCAGGCTTGTGAATCCATGCGTGGGAGGTGAGGCATCACCTACCCATCATGCATTGCGTCACCTCTGAGGGGATGTCAGGCCCTGTTTTCTATAGCAAGCTCCATATACAGACAATATCTGAGAACAGACAAGCCAAGCGCCATAGAGAACAGACAAGCCAAGCACCATAGAGAACAGACAAGCCAAGCACCATAGAGAACAGACAAGCCAAGCGCCATAGAGAACAGACAAGCCAAGCGCCATAGAGAACAGACAAGCCAAGCACCATAGAGAACAGACAAGCCAAGCGCCATAGAGAACAGACAAGCCAAGCGCCATAGAGAACAGACAAGCCAAGCGCCATAGAGAACAGACAAGCCAAGCGCCATAGAGAACAGACAAGCCAAGCGCCATAGAGAACAGACAAGCCAAGCGCCATAGAGAACAGACAAGCCAAGCGCCATAGAGAACAGACAAGCCAAGCACCATAGAGAACAGACAAGCCAAGCACCATAGAGCAGAGGCGTATCTACAATAAGGCGAGGGCAGGCGTCCGCCTGTCCAAATCCATTTCTGGCCTGGCCAAAATCCATACAATGAGAAAAAAAAGAGGACAAAAACAAGACGTGAGAACTATTAGTGGACAGCTGATTGGCCATCGCGGTAGAGCGCGACCCTCAATCACCATTGGAATGTAAATGCAAGCCTTTCAGCCTTTGTATACTACTCGTCTGGCAGGTATATCTCTTTGAAAACCTTTAGTGCTCCGATTGTGCGCGGGGAGACGACAATTAACACATCTTGCCTGTCCAAAATATAAGTCTTGCCTGCCCAAAATGTAATTCCTGGAAACGCCACTGCCATAGAGAACAGACAAGCCAAGCACCATAGCAACGAAACGCCATATAGAAAACTGGCCATTAAGCCAAGCACCATATAGAACGCAGGGAAGCACCATAGGCTTAAGGCCTATACTGTTGTAGACATTACAATCCTGCCCTGCCCTCTGGGGCGGTGATAGCCCTCCCATATTTGTAGTCCATAGCCTCACTCCAGGCTGTGTACTAACGCACAAACGATGTGACCTCGAATGTTTTATATGGCTCTAAACATGGTAGCCTATACTTTATCCCATTCTGAGCACAAAAAAACACTTATAGTGCGCTGTTTCTATATGGGAGTGAGGTGGGGTCCAGCCGCGGGGGGAAAACAATGGCTACGAACTTTTGCTCCATCGGATTTAGAGACCTACAGTATATAAATGTTGCGAGCTTGTAGATCTGCTATTTTCTTAGTGGTCAGCAGATAAGAGGAGGAAGAAAAAGTGTGTTTTAAGGCAAGCATTCTAGATCCCGGTTCACACATAGTGGCTCTTATTATCACGTCTCTTCATTGTGTAGCCGTGTCAGTGTCTTAACACATTCTGGGCGGGAACCCCTTTTGGTGTTTTAAGCATTATGTTATGCTTTAGCTGTTGAAAAAAAGCAGATCTACAAGCTCATATCGCGGCACCGAGTGCCGCGCTATGAACTTGTAGGTCTGCAAATTTTTTTTTAATTGTGAAAATGTGCCCGAAATGCCTGAAATCATGAATATATATTCTTTCAGAGCGAGTATTTAACTCAAATCTTTGCTTCCGGAGAGTCCCAGGAACAACATATTTTCAGATGGGGGTCGGCGGACAATGTCATATATATGTGGGGGTCCTTGACATGAAAATGTTTGAGAACGACTGACATAGAAACATGGGGTTTTTCAGAAAACTGTCAGGATTTAGAAGGAATTTTGTAGAATCGGTCTTGGTCGAAATGGTTTAAGGCAAGGCCAGTGTTTGTTTATCTTTGACGTTGTTGGGGAGAAATCAACCAACATTGATTTTTAATCCTAATCCCCCTTCCTTCCGCTCCGCTGCCTCTCTCGATCTCTCTCCCTGTGTCTCTCTCTCTCTCCCTCTGTCTCTCTCTCTCTCGTATTGATCACCATTCCCCCTAATGAGATCCGTCTATGGACGTGTGTATAGGTATATAGATAGAGGGCTGCTGAAGGACAAGACCTGCTGTTCATCAGCACATCTACACTGCGGGGGAAACCTTACCTAGCCAAGTACATTCACTGTAGCACTTCAAGGGATTAGTTCACTCAAAACACTACTTTTTTCCCCCTATCAATATATATTTTAATATTGTAATACTTTTACAATTGAATTCACCACTGAAAGTACATTTTACTAAAGTATATATTTCCCTTTTAAAATGTGCAATACTTTCTACCTCTACTCCAGTACATATCAGAGGAAAACCTAGCCGCATTTTTGCAACTCTAGATTATTTTATAATGGGATGAATCTAGAGTTGCAATACCCTCCATTGACTCCCCACTCATCCAATTTGCGTTTGCGATCTGCTTGTATTAAACGACATTAAACTCACCAACATTGCAGCTGTAGGGCAAGCTTGAATTATCCTCTTTCAATCTGCCGAGCTTTTGTGTCATAAAAATCCAACGTAGACATGTTATGAGCTACTTTCTGTCAAGAAATTCTGTGCAGGTGATTCTTTTTCTAAGTGTTGGGGTTTGGAAGCACTCGTTTTTATTAAGGGATCACGCTGCTGCCTCATGCATTATGTGCAAATGTGAAATAGATGGCATGCAGGGCCGTTCAGTGACTTACGACGAGCGCTTCCAAACTCCAACACTTACAAAATGTCACGTTCTGATGAGGTGAGGACCCAAAAGCAGGACAGCCAGGCCGGTGGTGATCAAACCCATGGTTGGGTGTTTTAATATAGGTGTACAGAGACAGATAACTCAAACTAACATGATGAACTGACACCAAACAATGACTCGACAAGGACTGACTGGGGAACAGGACTAATATACACATGAGGGCTGATTACACATGAGAAACACCTGGGGAAGACAACATAGAACCAAAACAACTAGAACAAGAACAAAGAAATACAACATCTAGATGGGCAAAGTCTGTGACCGTGACAGTATGTTCTGACTTGGTGTTACGAACTGTTCAAGTCTAGGGGTTTTACTGCCCGTAACATGTATGAAAGAACAAACACGGCTCATAAAAGAGTATCTGCTTTAATACTCAGTTCAACAAATTACTTGCAAAGTGGCTTTAGTGCATGACGATATGATAATGACAGAGTGGCTCTGTGAGCCCAGAATGAATGAACACTTACATGACTGAATGACCAAACGACACAACCTAACACACAGACAAATGGAACTACAACTAAACCTAACATGAAACACATAAGCAGTCGGCTGGAGGGAAGGCCACACGCTGGAGTGTTCCCACACGCAGCAGTGTTCCCACACCACACGCAGCAGTGTTCCCACACCACACGCAGCAGTGTTCCGACCCCGAAGTCCAGGCATAGAATGTCTTTTATGGCAGACGCACTGAGGCCCATGACCGGCTTGGCCAATGAGGGCTGACCCGGTTCCACACCAGGCCCTCATCAAGGCAGCCACTCATCAAGGACATAACCCTCAGCACCTGCAGGGGACAGAAGCAACACACACAGTACCAGGCAACATAATAGGCACCCCTATCCTAGTACCTACTAAACAAGCCTACTAATACATATATATAGATATGATAGCATCAGCACCATATATATTTATCGCCACTAATCAAACATAATCATAAACAGCCAACGGCTGTTACACTTGGCCGCTCGTTTCATGGCCTCACCTCCTACATTGCATGCTGCACTCCAAGAGGAGATCTCTATTCAGCAGCAGTGGTTTAAGGAGAGGCCGTGGGTAAGCCATTTTGTCCCCCACCTGAATGTGGTCTGTGAGAGGCTTAAGGACTTTGAAACCATCTATGCTTCCCAGTCAACTACCCAGTCAATTAGAGGTGGAGTAGTGAGCCTTTCATCTGTCTGCCCTGTCCCAGATCAACAAAATAATTAACCAGCCTTTGGATTTATTTTCATATTTTTGCAAGAATGCAAAACTCCCGGTGTACTCTGAGCCAGCTCGAGCCCAGGACCCTTATGAAGGGTCTCGCTTGGCCCTCTGTGTGGGGAACCGTGGGCCTGCCAGGAGAAGGCGTGGTCGCCATGGCTCCTTACACCCCCAGCGGTCTCCTTACTACCCAGAACCCCACTGCCCGTCGTCCAAACCGCCCTACTGCCCATGCAGCTCTCCGCCGTCTAGCCTGCCCGCAGATCCGTCTGCAGCCACCCTCCATGTCTCCTGGATCCTCCTCGTCTCCTGGATGTGCAGTATCTTCTGGGGTTCCGTCTCCTGAGCCTGCAGCCCCGCCTCCTGTGTCTGCAGCCCTGCCGCTTCTGAGCCTGCAGCACCTCCGGTGTCGCCTTCTGAGCTCTGCTTAGCTCTTCTGAATATTTGGCGGTTTTGGACTTGCATTTTGGACTTGCATTTTGTAAGGTTTGCCTTTTTGACTCTCTCTCACACTTTGTTGTAAGCTTGACCTTGTTTACATTTAATAAATCTGTTTATTTTGAACTTTCCTCTGCATTTGGGTTCAGTCTTTCTGCTACCGTGACACAAAAAGAATCACCTGCGCAGAATGTCTTGACTATAAGATGTCTACGGTGGATTTTTATGACACAAAAGCTTGGCAGATTGAAAGAGGATAATAGCGCGCACACCCACACACACACACACACACACACACACACACACACACACACACACACACACACACACACACACACACACACACACACACACACACGTAAAGTCCAACATTTTCGGAACAAAGTGAGCCATTTCTCCTTCCATCCACCCCCAAAACCTTTTAGTCAAGGTCTAGACTGTTTCAAAAGCCCCCTCTCTGTATTAAGTGCACTCTCTGTTAATGCAACAAAACAGAGCCTTTAGTCACAGTATAAATATTGTTGAAGACAGTCCGGCAGACGCAGGGAGTTCTGGCACAGTGTGGTTGACGTAGGGAGTTCTGGCACAGTGTGGTTGACGTAGGGAGTTCTGGCACAGTGTGGTTGACGTAGGGAGTTCTGCCACAGTGTGGTTGACATAGGGAGTTCTGCCACAGTGTGGTTGACGTAGGGAGTTCTGCCACAGTGTGGTTGACATAGGGAGTTCTGCCACAGTGCGGTTGACGCAGGGAGTTCTGGCACAGTGTGGTTGACGTAGGGAGTTCTGCCACAGTGCGGTTGACGCTCCCAACGTCAATACATGTAGAATGCAGGCCAGAGCCATGCTCGTCTCTTAATTGCCTCTGCAATTTACAATTAATCAGACGCTGCGATCAAGCGTGCAAAGTGCAAGATCAGAGTAAATGGCATGATGAGACCCGGTCAACAAACAGCGCAGGGTAAAATGACGGGTCGACTACGACGTAGGTATTGAGTAAATGGTAAATGGTCCTACATTTATATAGCGCCTTTATCCAAGACGCTTTACATAGATTGTGCATTACATTCACACACACATTCATACACTGATGGCGGCGAAAACCATGCAAGGCACCAACCAGCGCATCAGGAGCAATTAGGGGTTCAGTGTCTTGCTCAAGGACACTCCGACACTAACTCTGGGGGAGCCCGGGTACTTCGAACTGGCAACCTTGCAGTTACCATCCAGCCACTCTACCCCTGAGCCACCGCCACCATAGAATGCAAAGAAAACAATTTAGTGTTTCAATGTAGCTACAGTAGAATACCAGGTAAACATCAAACCTATAGTGTTGTGCGGGTGCAAACGTCCTAACAGTCAGACACGCAATAGTCCGACACCTTACCCAAACCCTAACCTAACCCTAAACGCACGCAGAAGCTACGGGTGAGTCTTAACCGGGCCACGTATGTGTTTAAAATTGCCACGTATGTTGCAGTGTTGTTTTCGTCGACTAAAGCTAAGACGAAAAATGTTCGTCGACTGCCTTTTTTCACCGACGAAAACTAAATGGAAACTAAATTAAAACTAAGCTATGGTGACTGAAACTAAGATATACTAAATATACTGACAATTTCGTCAACAAATAAAAACTAGACTAAAATGTTAGGAAGGGACTAGTGGACAAGAGATCCAGTATATGTAATTTTACACTACACGTTGCATGCACTACACGTTGCACACTACACGTTGCATGCTGAAAATAGTCGTGTGTCAGTTGTATGTGTCTGAACCGGCCATGCATGTGTCTTAACCAGCCACATATGTGTGTTAACCATCCACGTATGTCGGAGCCTAGGGTGAGTCTTAACATCGTAGGGAAGGTTGGGAAACCCTGAAGTGACCGTGGCAGCAGTTTCCGTCATGTCAACAACATGGTTGTTCCAAACTCACTCTCAGAGTGAAGCGTTGTGAGCTATTTCCCCCTCGAGAAAGTGTGAACCTGTATTTCAGTAACAGCTTCATTACTGTCAGCTTCTTTACGGTACTTCACAATGATGTTTATATGGTTAGAGTTACAGGATAACAGACACCGTATGACGCGTTGCACTGATGTCACATTGGCAGCACGCACACACACAGACACAGTGGATAGAAACAGAATCTCTGACGCAGGTCAGTAAATGTCATATGTTTGACTGAGGTCAGGATATGAAGATACAATAAAGACATCTTGTTAAGTCAGATAAGGATTTATTTGGAAAAGGTCTGGGAAAGTGAGTTATCATGATGTTTCAAACGATAGCCGCAAAACAGACACGGCTTGAGCCTGCCCTGCATGGCCCTGGAGTGGTTCCCAAACCTTTTATCTCAAGATCCAACATAGAAATTAGACATTTGCGGGATCCAAGCTAGTGAACAATAAACTCCTAATGGACAGAATGAAGCGGCAAATCCATGCCAAATCCAAGTCCTTTTGAAAGTTCACAGAGAAGATTGTGTGCACATCTCTTGCCTGGATTTAGGCCAGCTAGGTGCTGGACACCAAGGCGTCTGGACACCAAGGCGTCTGGACACCAAGGCATCTGGACACCAAGGCGTCTGGACACCAAGGCCAGCTAGGTGCTGGACACCAAGGCATCTGGACACCAAGGCATCTGGACACCAAGGCGTCTGGACACCAAGGCGTCTGGACACCAAGGCATCTGGACACCAAGGCGTCTGGACACCAAGGCGTCTGGACACCAAGGCATCAAGGCCAGCTAGGTGCTGGACACCAAGGCATCTGGACACCAAGGCCAGCTAGGTGCTGGACACCAAGGCATCTGGACACCAAGGCGTCTGGACACCAAGGCATCAAGGCCAGCTAGGTGCTGGACACCAAGGCATCTGGACACCAAGGCCAGCTAGGTGCTGGACACCAAGGCATCTGGACACCAAGGCATCTGGACACCAAGGCGTCTGGACACCAAGGCATCAAGGCCAGCTAGGTGCTGGACACCAAGGCATCTGGACACCAAGGCCAGCTAGGTGCTGGACACCAAGGCATCTGGACACCAAGGCGTCTGGACACCAAGGCATCAAGGCCAGCTAGGTGCTGGACACCAAGGCATCTGGACACCAAGGCCAGCTAGGTGCTGGACACCAAGGCATCTGGACACCAAGGCATCTGGACACCAAGGCCAGCTAGGTGCTGGACACCAAGGCCAGCTAGGTGCTGGACACCAAGGCATCTGGACACCAAGGCGTCTGGACACCAAGGCATCAAGGCCAGCTAGGTGCTGGACACCAAGGCATCTGGACACCAAGGCGTCTGGACACCAAGGCATCAAGGCCAGCTAGGTGCTGGACACCAAGGCATCTGGACACCAAGGCGTCTGGACACCAAGGCATCAAGGCCAGCTAGGTGCTGGACACCAAGGCATCTGGACACCAAGGCATCTGGACACCAAGGCCAGCTAGGTGCTGGACACCAAGGCCAGCTAGGTGCTGGACACCAAGGCCAGCTAGGTGCTGGACACCAAGGCGTCTGGACACCAAGGCCAGCTAGGTGCTGGACACCAAGGCCAGCTAGGTGCTGGACACCAAGGCGTCTGGACACCAAGGCCAGCTAGGTGCTGGACACCAAGGCCAGCTAGGTGCTGGACACCAAGGCGTCTGGACACCAAGGCCAGCTAGGTGCTGGACACCAAGGCGTCTGGACACCAAGGCATCAAGGCCAGCTAGGTGCTGGACACCAAGGCGTCTGGACACCAAGGCCAGCTAGGTGCTGGACACCAAGGCATCTGGACACCAAGGCCAGCTAGGTGCTGGACACCAAGGCATCTGGACACCAAGGCATCAAGGCCAGCTAGGTGCTGGACACCAAGGCATCTGGACACCAAGGCCAGCTAGGTGCTGGACACCAAGGCATCTGGACACCAAGGCCAGCTAGGTGCTGGACACCAAGGCGTCTGGACACCAAGGCCAGCTAGGTGCTGGACACCAAGGCGTCTGGACACCAAGGCCAGCTAGGTGCTGGACACCAAGGCATCTGGACACCAAGGCCAGCTAGGTGCTGGACACCAAGGCGTCTGGACACCAAGGCATCAAGGCCAGCTAGGTGCTGGACACCAAGGCATCTGGACACCAAGGCATCTGGACACCAAGGCATCTGGACACCAAGGCATCTGGACAAACATCAAAAAGGAAGAAGAAACATCTTCACATAGAGAGTTCAGGTAGACAGACGGCCATGCTTTTTTTTTTTTAATATATATTATTATCTTTTAATACATACATTTAATTAATAAATAAACTGAACCAATGACAAGTATTAAAAGGGGACCGGGGTGAATACTTAGTTTAGACTAGTCATTGGTTAGACATGGGTTAAGGTTAGGTTTAGGTGTGCTGCCCCGTGGTAATTACTTTGGAACACAGTCATGGCTCTTGTTTTGCATTCCCTGAAAAGTAAGTCAAAGTTTTTATACATGAAGGTTTCTATATCAACCCTCCAGCAAGTGCTGCTATGCAGAGATAGCTGACATAATTCTACAGTTCTTCACTGGGACGACATATGGAATTGATCTGTTCAGACATTATCTCATCTTTATCATCTCATCATTATTTAGAGTGAAGAAAAAAAAAACTTTTAGTGCATACAATACTAGTACTAGCCTACCTTTTTTCTTTTTGCCTGACAAGTGACAATATACAGAAAACCTGTATATATATATATACAGAAATCCTGTTTTTTTTGTGGCTTTCGCCTTTATTTTATATTTTTGTATGGAGGGACAGATGGTAGGCTGACATGCATTGGGTGACATGCAGTAAAGGCCGTCAGGATCGGGAGTCGAACCCGCGGCACACTGCCAGGCTGGATTACCAGCCAAGGTGCCTGGACCGCTGAGCCATGGCCCAGGCCAATATACAGACAACTTTTAACCCATTTAGGCCTGACGTCGAAATAAAAAAAAAAGTCTTCTGAAAGAATATATATTCAAAGATTTGTGCCGCATTTTCACGATTAAAAAAAAATAGCAGACCTACAAGCCACCGAGTGGCGCACTACGAGCTTGTAGATCTGCTATTTTTCAATAGCTAAAGTATAACATAACGCTTAGTTAAAACAGGTGTTCTCAACGTTTTTGGCCGGGGACCCCCGGAAATGCTTTGGCAATGTCTCGGGACCCCCGCCCCGCCCCCTCCCGACCCCCAATATAAATTGACTGCTACAATAACCTTAAACCATTTTGGGCGGGAACCCCTTTTGGTGTTTTAAGCATTGTTATAATTTAGCTATTGAAAAATAGCAGATCTACAAGCTCATAGCGCGCCACCGAGTGGCCGCTACGAGTGGCCGCTACGAGTGGCCGCTACGAGCTTGTAGGTCTGCTATTTTTGAAAAATCGTGAAAATAAAAACCCCCTAAAATAATTTGGTCGACCCCCCCGAGGGGTCGCGACCCACGGGTTGAGAACCCCTGAGTTAAAACACCAAAAGGGGTTCCCGCCCAGAATGGGTTAAACTTTTAATGACATCCACCTACTCCTGTGTACACATACAGTACAGTTCAGTACGTATACATATTATGGAATTTGATGATGAAGTGATTTTTTTCCAGTTTAGTGCCAGCAACGCTAAATCCAAACACATGACAGACTTACAGTAAATGTCGCGTGTGGCGTTTCTGGAAGTTAATATATAATATATTGGATTGGTTTTCTTCTTGCTGATAGAAGACGTTTTGTTTTTTTGCGCACGTGCTTGTAATCTGGGAGCGCTGCCTGGGGCAATCAATGTGTTGCAGCTTTTTCTCCTAATCGATTCTGTCTGTTTGTGTATTTTTTGTGTTTTTTTCCCCCGTTTGATTGTCAGCAAGATAACTTGATAACAGATGTGAGCGGATCTGATCTGTATGGATCGAACTGGGACGGAAGGATCAGTACGTAGGTACGCTGACGTTAAACGCACCCTAAAAAGGTCAGAAAGGTCAACTTGTGATCCTATAGGCTGGAATTGTCATGACATTTGGTGGGAAAGAGTCAGCGCTCCTCAGTGGCGTGCACAGACATTTAGAGGGGCAGGTGCTCAAGTTAAAAAAGGGCACCTTGTGCAGCGTGTGGAACCGGCCGGTTGCCTTAATCCATTTTGGGCGGGAACCCCTTTTGGTGTTAGCATTATGTTATGCTTTAGCTATTGAAAAATAGCAGATCTACAAGCTCATAGCGCGCCACCGAGTGGCGCGCTATGAGCTTGTAGGTCTGCTATTTTTGAAAAAAGGGCACATTGCCAAAAGGGCAGGGGGTGCTCTAGCACCCCCTAGTGTCTATCTGTGCACGCCACTGGTCAGCACTCCTTTCTCCCAATCAGAGATATATGCAGATATATATTTATATTGAAATATGGAACTACGAGATCCTGCTCAGTGTGTGTGTCAGTGTTGATTCCGTCGACTAAAACTAAGACAAAAAAATGTTCGTCGACTACCTTTTTTCACTGACGTCTGACGAAAACTAAATTGGAAACTAAATGAAAACTAAGCTACGATGAGTAAATATATTAACAAATGGGTGTGTGTGGGTGTGTGTGTGTGTGTGTGTGTGTGTGTGTGTGTGTGTGTGTGTGTGTGTGTGTGTGTGTGTGTGTGTGTGTGTGTGTGTGTGTGTGTGTGTGTGTGTGTGTGTGTGTGTGTGGTGTAATTGTTAAATCTGTTAAAATCACGGTGGCATTCCCGTTGGGATTATGGGTAAACAATGGCTGAGAGGTGGGAGGTCTGTTGACCGCACCCACCTCTCCCTCTTTGTTTGGTGAGATAATGTCAATATTTACAAGTACTCGTGTTACTGCAATTGGGAAAACGGTGCATATTTACTATTACACGCACGCACACACGCACGCACGCACGCGCACGCACATACGGACTGAGGCTGCAGGGTTCCCAGCTCCACACATCTGTTTCCCAACGGGATGACGCATTTATTTGTTGTGTTTTCGCATCTCTCAGACATAGGGGGGCGTTCACACCTGAGACACATCTGTCTCCTCGGTGTCTCCTGTGTGTCGCACGGCTCGCAATGCATTTCCAATGGGAGTCACATGGTTTGATGACACAACCTTGTTGCATGGGGGGGGGGGGGGGGGGGGGGGACCGAGGACACAGCTGTGTTTCAGGTGTGAACGGCCCCTTAGAGACAGAGTATAGTGATGCCGGATGTTTAGCTCTGACGCCGATCCCAATGTTGAAGTGCTGCGTTTTTTGTACCCACTTAATGCCAATTCAAAAATTACAGTCACATAAGCGTTTTAGCCTGGGAAGCATAGCATTTTAGCCTGGGAAGCATAGCATTTTAGCCTGGGAAGCATAGCATTTTAGCCTGCAGGGAAGCATAGCATTTTAGCCTGGGAAGCATAGCATTTTAGCTGGTTTATGTTCCGGTCGGGAGCGGATGGTAACGTATAATATAATACGTAGTCACTGGTTTGTTGTCATCAGGCCAGAACAACCAAACCGGAATCAGTATTACCCCAAATTCCCCGTGATCAAGGGCATCGTAACTTTAGGGCCTACTTAATAAAAGCATTGATGCAGCGTATGAATCCAACTAGTTTCTTCAAGTACTTCTTGTTCGTTTGGTGTATCCATTTTTTTGTCCAACTCGTAGCAACTACCTAAACGGAATAAAATTATTATTATTATCATCACACGGCCAATTTAGGAACACGGACCACCTCCGAGGTGGAAAGACTGGAGGAGACACGAGGTGAGAACTATAGCGTTTGCAAAGATGTGAAAAAACACTTTTCAAAACCGAAGTTTGTTTTTGAACCTGCAGTCTGAGGACAGCGACACTTCGGTGGAACTCCAGAGGACACGAAGAAGACCGATGATGCTGCAGATCGACTTCCTTAATTCCCAGCTCCACAGCACATCTGTTTGTTTGTCCCAAACCAAACGACAGCATGATGAGTTGATGACACATTGTTTGCTTTCTCTCTCTCTCTCTACCTCTACTATAAAGTGTGCTGTGTGCTGCTCCGTCAGCACTGCAGGCTGTCTGTCCCTAATGGTGAGATAATGGCTGTTAGAAGAAGTCATTAATAGCTCACTAATACGTGTCAGATGCTACCTGTCCAGGAGTGGCAGCAGGGGACGGAGCGCCGGGACTCACATGACTGGCCAGCATAATGAGAGGGACATGGCCCGCCAGCCCGCACAGCTGCTGCTGCTGCTGCTGGTGCATGGGCAAGAGCCGATACGTGTGTGTGTGTGTGTGTGTGTGTGTGTGTGTGTGTGTGTGTGTGTGTGTGTGTGTGTGTGTGTGTGTGTGCGCGCGCACACAAGGGGAGTAATGGTGGGATGGGGAGGGGGGGGAGAAGTGGAAGGAACTTAAGACAAATTAATTCTTCATCGCACGGCCAGCAGTGTTGCTTCTATTGTTTTCAGTTTGTTGGTTACCATTACTTATATTTTAATGCACCCCAAGAAGCCGTAGATTTTGTTTGTTTGTTTGTTTTTGTCGCATTCCTGACTGAGACAATAATTTGATTGATCTTGGTAGTATAGGCTCCACTGATCATCAAATTATGGGCTTAGCAAAACAATCTCCATGAATTCAACGCTTCATGGGGTGTGTAAATGATAGAAAATCCTTTTTAAGTATCTCTTCTCTTCTCTTCTCTTCTCTTCTCTTCTCTTCTCTTCTCTTCTCTTCTCTTCTAATTCTCTTCTCTTCTCTTCTCTTCTCTTCTCTTCTCTTCTCTTCTAATTCTCTTCTCTTCTCTTCTCTTCTCTTCTCTTCTCTTCTCTTCTAATTCTCTTCTCTTCTCTTCTCTTCTCTTCTCTTCTCTTCTCTTCTCTTCTCTTCTCTTCTAATTCTCTTCTAATTCTCTTCTCTTCTCTTCTCTTCTCTTCTCTTCTCTTCTCTTCTCTTCTAATTCTCTTCTAATTCTCTTCTCTTCTCTTCTCTTCTCTTCTCTTCTCTTCTCTTCTAATTCTCTTCTCTTCTCTTCTCTTCTCTTCTCTTCTCTTCTCTTCTAATTTCTCTTCTCTTCTCTTCTCTTCTCTTCTCTTCTCTTCTCTTCTCTTCTCTTCTCTTCTCTTCTCTTCTCTTCTCTTCTCCAAGACACACAAACACACACACAAAAGCTAATATACTAACATCACTTGGTAGAGGTGCTGGGTTCAAAAGTAGCATCAGAAAAAGGGAAAAGGAACTCATCTGCTCCAAAAAGAGAAAAGGAACCCGCGCACTCATCTGCTCCAAATGTTATACTTTATAAGTAGCATCAGAAAAAGGGAAAAGGAACCCGCGCACTCATCTGCTCCAAATGTTATACTTTATTGACAACGTTTGGAGTCAAGGCTCTTAGTTTGACCAGATGAAGAGCCTTGGCTCCAAACGTTGTCAATAAAGTATAACTTTTGGAGTGCAGGTTTCTCTTTTTCTGACACACACGCACGCATACACACACACACACACACACGCACGCACGCACGCACGCCTGGCACCCTCCAAACTTGTCAGAGTTACCGTGGGAATGCCTGTGGCATTATATTAGTCATTATATTAGTCATTATATTAGTCATTATATTAGTCATTATATTAGTCACTGAGGTAATGCATTTAATCCCGAAACAAATTTAGACTCTGTGTTGTGCGTCTCTCTCTGTGTGTGTGTGTGTGTGTGTGTGTGTGTGTGTGTGTGTGTGTGTGTGTGTGTGTGTGTGTGTGTGTGTGTGTGTGTGTGTGTGTGTGTGTGTGTGTGTGTGTGTGTGTGTGCTTATGCAAACTCCAATCTCACCACCATTAGACTACGGCCGACTTGGCAGCAAAGGCACCCCGCTGTCACTCCCACATGTGAGAGCGGTCAGGATTAGCTGGCTCTATGGACGCTCTAATCTGGAGACAAAAAAAACACACACACACGCACACGCACACACACACGCACGCACACACACACACACGCACGTACACGCACAAACACACCTCCCGCAGAGACGTCGAGACAGAGAAAGATTCAATTTGAGCAGAGCTCCGATATAACAGAGTGTCTTTTATGGGTTCACTCTGCGATACTAGTCTCACATTGATCCACTGGACTTATTCCTTAAACGGTGTCCCTTTCACACGCATCGATCTCCGGCTTTGAGACGTTAATTGCTTCTTTTATGATCTTATTGTTTCATATGTGAGTTCCATATATCGTTGTTGTGGGACAGAAACCCGGTGTCTCCATATTCAATCTTTTTTACTTGCTTACGTTTTAAGCATTATGTTATACTATGTCTACAAGCTCATAGCACGGCACAGAGTGTCGAGCTACGAGCTTGTATACTGTACACCTGCTATTTTTGAAAAAATCGTGAAAATGTGCTGCAAATCTTTGAATATATATTCTTTCAGAGCAAACGTTTTTAACTCAAATCTTTGCTTCTGGGGGGGGGGGGGGCACATTTTCAGATAACAGATAACATAATTCTGGGGGTCCTTGACATGAAAAAGGTTGAGCAACACTAACATACAGTAGAAACATAGTTTTCCTTCCAGATTTAGACGTTTTTTTTTAGAATCGGCCTCAGGTCTAACCATTTTGGGCGGGGAAACCCCTTTTGGTGTTAGCATTATGTTATGCTTTAGCTATTGAAAAATAGCAGATCTACAAGCTCATAGCGCGCCACCGAGTGGCGCGCTACGAGCTTGTAGGTCTGCTATTTTTTAAAAATCGAAGAACGACTGACATAGAAACATAGCTTTTTCAGAAAACTGTAAGGATGAAGAAGACATTTTTAGAATCGGCCTCAGGTCTAAATGGGTCAAGTCCCATGACTGACAGTGACAATACAACATACTGATGTACAAGCTCCCCAAGAGCTACTATATTGTGTGTCTATAATAGGGTTTTAACCAAAACTAAGATGAGAGATCATATTACTCCAGTTTTACACTCACTACATTGGCTCCCGGTGGTTTTTAGGATTGATTTTAAAATTCTTTTACTTGTTTATAAATCCCTAAACGGTCTTGCACCCTCATACCTCCGCGAATGCCTACCCAGATACGTTCCTAACCGCCCCCTCAGGTCCTCCACTGCTGGCCTGCTTGAAGTGCCTGAAAGAATGTCTACAAAAAAGTATGGTGAGGCAGCCTTCTGCTTCTATGGGCCTACAGCCTGGAATCGACTTCCATTTCAACTTAGACACGCACCCTCTGTAGACATTTTTAAAGCTCAACTCAAGACTCACCTTTTTACTCTTGCTTTTAATTGAGTTTTAGTTTTAGTTTTAGTTGAGTTCTCTATTCTGACCTTTTGCGGTGTGCTTTGTTTCTCGTCCATCTATGTTTTTATGCTTTTTTTGTTGTTTGCTCTTTACCATTGTTTTATCCGTCTAACTGCTTGCCTGTGTTTTATTGCTATTTTTATGTACTGCCCTGTGAAGCACTTTGAGTTGCATTTATGTAGGAAAGGTGCTATACAAATAAAGTTTATTATTATTATTATTATTATAATGACATGCACAACTGTGGGTTTTTAATAGAATATTAAATAAATTAAAATCAAAAATTGACAGCCTCCACTGATCCTCACTTTAACCCATTTATGCCTGACGTCGAAATAAAAAAAAACGTTCGCTCTGAAAGAATATATATTCAAAGATTTGTGCCACATTTTTACTATTTTTCAATAGCTAAATTATAACATAATGCTTAGTTAAAACACCAAAAGGGGTTCCCGCCCAGAATGGGTTAACATGATATATTTAGAAGCTTATATTTAAATTTTAAGAGGATTATCAGTAATCTGTAACAGATTACAATCTCAGCCATAAATCGATATGTCACATTATAAATCTAGGGGTTAGGGCCGCATAGCGCAGCGACCCCAGTGTGTTGAGTGCATGTGTCTGGGGTTTCCCCTGCTGTGACAAGAACAGAGAGACAGATGTCAAATTAAATTAAAGTATCAATCAGCTATATTCAAAATGACTGCTGTGACCTCACCAGTATACCCCAGCAGACTAATTTAGCATCACTGTGTAGCCTATAGGCAGAAACATCTCATATACATATTCTAACTTTTATGCATTTTCTTTGTAAAGTTATGCCCCACTTGATCTGTTGATCGTACTACAGCATCACACAAAAGCATCAAAGGTACCAGATCCACAAAGCTCTGAATTTGGAGCCATGCGACTCATTTTGAGCTTGTAGTTCTGCTACTTTTGCTGCTTCTGAATTCTGTAACAGTTTGGGACATATGAGGCTTCCACCCGACAGAGACAATATGCTGGGGAAACTCATCACTATATATATCTAATCGCAACAAAGCCAAACGGATGGCCCGCCCGCCCAGTACCGGCAGAGTAGTTCTGGAGCAGCGGATTGTGAGTCCCTGGTTTTTCCCTAATGGGACTGATCGAGGGTAGCTACTGGGACGTAAGTCGGGACTTGATCACCCCGGGCTGGGTCACCCGAGTGAGGGGTATGATGTTGTGAGACCCGAAACCCCCGAGGACCTTGGGATACATCACTGAGGATACGTCCCAATCAATTTGTTTCCGACCTGGCTTCTAGACTCGCGGCGCTATTTTGGAGAAACTGGTGAACCGTCACGATGAGGCACGTGGACGTGGTGGAGTGCACCGGAACAGACTGGGGAGAGGTTGGATTAGTTGAACATGTATTATCGGTGTGATGATGCAGCTTTATATAAACCATAACGGACTGGGGAGAGGTTGGATTAGTTGAACATTTATTATCGGTGTGATGATGCAGCTTTATATGAACCGTAACCAATCATTTAATTGCTTTTCATTACCCTTTTCGTTAGCTTTTGGACCAGTGGTTTTCAAACTTTAGTCTCCAAAGACACCCATAACTGTCAGAGTTACAGAGCTGTAGGGGTCCATTAATTGGAACATAGTTACAGACCTGTAGGGGTCCATTGGAACATAACTGTCAGAGTTACAGAGCTGTAGGGGTCCATTAATTGGAACATAACTGTCAGAGTTACAGAGCTGTAGGGGTCCATTGGAACATAACTGTCAGAGTTACAGAGCTGTAGGGGTCCATTGGAACATAACTGTCAGAGTTACAGAGCTGTAGGGGTCCATTAATTGGAACATAACTGTCAGAGTTACAGAGCTGTAGGGGTCCATTGGAACATAACTGTCAGAGTTACAGACCTGTAGGGGTCCATTGGAACATAACTTTCAGAGTTACAGAGCTGTAGGGGTCCATTGGAACATAACTGTCAGAGTTACAGACCTGTAGGGGTCCATTAATTGGAACATAACTGACAGAGTTACAGAGCTGTAGGGGTCCATTAATTGGAACATAACTGTCAGAGTTACAGAGCTGTAGGGGTCCATTAATTGGAACATAACTGTCAGAGTTACAGAGCTGTAGGGGTCCATTAATTGGAACATAACTGTCAGAGTTACAGAGCTGTAGGGGTCCATTAATTGGAACATAACTGTCAGAGTTACAGACCTGTAGGGGTCCATTAATTGGAACATAACTGACAGAGTTACAGAGCTGTAGGGGTCCATTAATTGGAACATAACTGTCAGAGTTACAGACCTGTAGGGGTCCATTGGAACATAACTGTCAGAGTTACAGAGCTGTAGGGGTCCATTGGAACATAACTGTCAGAGTTACAGACCTGTAGGGGTCCATTAATTGGAACATAACTGTCAGAGTTACAGAGCTGTAGGGGTCCATTGGAACATAACTGTCAGAGTTACAGACCTGTAGGGGTCCATTAATTGGAACATAACTGTCAGAGTTACAGAGCTGTAGGGGTCCATTAATTGGAACATAACTGTCAGAGTTACAGAGCTGTAGGGGTCCATTGGAACATAACTGTCAGAGTTACAGAGCTGTAGGGGTCCATTGGAACATAACTTTCAGAGTTACAGAGCTGTAGGGGTCCATTGGAACCCGAACCCCCTCTTGGAACCCGGAGCGGCTCCTGCTGGTATACAGTAATAGTCACAGGGAAGAAAAAACATTGATAAATGTTATTTCTCCCACAGTCAGGGAGGTACAGAACAGAGTCATCAACAACAGCACCTCAAACAGACCGGCAACTACAGTATAAGAGCTGAACATTTACAATGACCTCAGGTGTAAATAAATGCCCCACAATATGCCCTCACAACACAGGGCGTGTTGTGACTGTGAGCTTGTAGATATTGGCTGTTCGTCCAAGACATTTGGTGTAGAACAGAAAGTAGAGGTGAACACAAAACATAAACTAACATCATGTGACACTAAACTGAACAATGACATGGCAAAGGCTAATAGGCCTATGAACACACACAGCTGATTACAATGAAGTACAGCTGAGGAAGACAACATAGACCTATGGAAACTAGAACATAACACATTGTAATTCAAGAGCTAGATGCGAGACATCAGGCAAAGCCTGTGACAGAGAACCTCTGCTCTAGCCTGGCTAATAAGCCAGACTCAAATCACACTGTCGTGTGGTATTTGAGTCTGGAGATGCTGTGTATGGATCTTGTTTCCCGGGGGGCGGGTTCAAACATTTTCTCTTTGACGCATATGGTTAGAGCTACTGTCAGTCAAAGGTCTCAAGCATTGAACGTCACTGTACCAAAGCCCGCCCCATATTGCATACCGTGTCCCGATTGGCCACACCAGTTCTCTGGTGTAGGAAATGGGCGTACAATTGAGCCTCTCCAGACCGTAATCCGCCGGCAGGCAATTTTTTTTTTGCCAACGGCTGATTCGGTCTGGCTTATTAGCCAGGCTACCTCAGCTCTAGTATGTAGGAGGACGTCTGCTGTGTGGGTCTGGTATTATTGTCTCAAGCGGCCTTGAGCTTGTGTGTGTGTGTGTGTGTGTGTGTGTGTGTGTGCGCGCGCATGTTTGCGCACACACACTACACCTCTTCTCTGTGTGTGCAGGTGTACCTGTCCGGTGTGTGTGACCTGTCCATGAGGAATGTTGTCTATTTATGGGGCTGCTGCTATACACGCTATGCTATGCCCTGAGTTTGCTCCGAGTGCACTGGACTATGAAAGGCAGCAGAACTCTGTGGACATGCAGTCCACTCCTCACTGGACTCTCCATGCGTGTGCAACAACATGTCTGCTCCATGTTTTACATAATTTAACTGTAGCGTCCCTATTCTGGGAGCTAGGGCACATGCATTCACCGGAAATAGCTGATCTACAAGCTCACAACGTACCATGATGGTGACTGTACCCCCTTTGCGATCCAGTTTGTGATCCAGTTTGGCGTTGAGATCCTGTAGAAGGGGAAAACAGTACATGGCCGACACTGGTCAACTCGTGTAACTCGTTATTGGGAGGGAAGCGGTTCTACAATCAATTAACAACAGTTCTACTGCCGCTAATTGTTTGATCCAGTGTTGCGCCGCTGCATAATATGACATTCCCGCTATTTGTTTAATGCGTTTAATTCTCTGTTTTAAAATAATTAAAAATAAACAGCGCATTTATCCGTGACCTGATGACGAGGCCGTCGCGTTATGATGACGAAACTGGAAATCAAGTCATCATCTGGGCTGCTAGGGCTTCTGGGAAATTGAGCCCAATGCAAGTGGACGGGGGGTTTGTTTGGACTACAACTTGCTCTGCACTTTGGTTTCGTTTCGCATTGTCATGGCCGCTGGTGCATCTGATCAAAACAAGACGAACGACCATTTCTTACCCGATTTTCACGGAACAAACGCCCAAATACTTCAGCGTATGCTCCAAAGGTAATACAACAATCCAGGCAGCGTAGGATATTTGATTAAAAGGCGGGTTCCGCGGGGTATGGCGTCAAACTGTTAATCAATTAACTTGTATAACTCATGAATGAAAAAAATGTCACCATAGTTTTGTTGGATACAAGTTAATTGATGTTGTTTAATTGTGCACAAAAATCATTAAAACATCCATGTATTCTTCCTGCTGGAGGTTTTGTTTTTCTCCTCCCAGAGTGAAACAGCTAGAGAGTCTGGCCTAACTATAATCTGGGTGAAGCTCCAGCAGAGAAACCTGCAGGGACATAAAGTTATGTATTATCACTGTCACAGACAGTGGGAGCACGGTGGACACTGTCTGTGACACACGATACATAACTTTCCCTTCTGTTCTTAAAGTTATGTATCAATGTGTCACAGTGGTATAGCACTGTTCCCCACCCTGCTGAAAATAGCACCGACACACACTCACTGTACAGCAGTGGATGGTTTTCTCAAAGTCCTTGAGTTGAGCCGGGGGTCCCACGCTGCCACGCATGCAGGAAGGAGGACGATCCCAGGCTAAAAGGATTGGTAGTTAGTTAGGAACCAAACAGACAAAGTGTGGGTCCATTTGGTTCCGTTTGCAGACTCTCCGAGTTACGGGAGTGTGGGAACGGGCAAACACACGTTCCTGATCATCGATCTTGACCTCCAAAAGTAGCGGCACATGCACTGCTGATTTGCGAACGTTTCCAAGGGGTCCGTCTGTCCGTCGATTATGTTTTCAGGGGTCTGTCCATCCGTCCATTATGTTTTCAGGTTCCGTCCATCTGTTCGTCTGTCCGTTCTGTTCCATGCTGGCTGTCCCAACCTTGTGAAACGCGATATCTCACAATATGAGGGAATTTCATGACATTTGGCACAAAGGCCCACTTGGGCTCGAACCCAGTCCTGCGTGATCAGGGCCACAATTGCTCTCAAAACGTGTGGGTGTGAAGTAGCTACCATTTCAAAGTACAGGACATTCTATGGTGTTTTGCCAAACAAAGCCTGTCTCACCAAATTGTCTGTTTTATTCTTTTTGATTCTTCTGCACACAGCCTCTTACATTGCCCCAAGACTGGCGAAGTAAGTTGTCTCCTCTCTCTCTCTCTCTCTCAGAGGGATCCGCCTCATTAGCGCCTACCATCAGCATCTCGCCTGCTGTGCGAGTTGTGGTAGAAGTGTGTGTGTGTGTGTGTGTGTGTGTGCATGTGTGTGACTGTGTGTGTGTGTGTGTGTGTGCGTGCGTGCGTGCGTGCGTGCGTGCGTGCGTGCGTGCGTGCGTGCGTGTGCACGCGTACGTGCGTACCCTACCTCTCATTAGGCAGTGAAAACATTGATGTTTTTTTTTGTCAGGATCAAGATCATGTTTCCCCTCGTTTATAAATCAAAGGCTTCCACCAATCAACTCCCCCGCCTCGTGTGTGTGTGCGTGTGTGTGTGCGTGTGCATGTGCGTGTGTGTGTGTGTGTGCATGTGTGTGCGTGGGTGTATGATCCGAAGCATCAAAGATAGCAGATTTACAAGCTCAATTAAAACACGCCGCTTTGCGATGCATTTTGAGCTTGTAGATCCGACACTTTTGATGCTTGTGTGTGATGCTGTATGATCAAGTAGGGCTTTAATTACAATAAAAATAGCAAAAAAGAACACACAAAAGAAAAACATAGAGATTGGAATTTTCTCTCCGATAGCAACGATATAATGGCTGTGCAACTCAATATAACTCCAACCCCTGAACCTAAACGCCTAACCCTTGACCTCCAACCCCTGAACCTAAACGCCTGACCCTTGACCTCCAACCCCTGAACCTAAACGCCTAACCCTTGACCTCCAACCCCTGAACCTAAACGCCTAACCCTTGACCTCCAACCCCTGAACCTAAACGCCTGACCCTTGACCTCCAACCCCTGAACCTAAACGCCTAACCCTTGACCTCCAACCCCTGAACCTAAACGCCTAACCCTTGACCTCCAACCCCTGAACCTAAACGCCTGACCCTTGACCTCCAACCCCTGAACCTAAACGCCTAACCCTTGACCTCCAACCCCTGAACCTAAACGCCTAACCCTTGACCTCCAACCCCTGAACCTAAACGCCTAACCCTTGACCTCCAACCCCTGAACCTAAACGCCTAACCCTTGACCTCCAACCCCTGAACCTAAACGCCTAACCCTTGACCTCCAACCCCTGAGCCTAAACGCCTAACCCTTGCTGTACCTCAAGCTCTGATTTCTAGTTGTAAGCCTAATTGATCCAGATTTTATATTTATCTTGTGAGGAGGACCAGGGCCAGGGGGGAATCTCCTCACAATATTTAGCTTATTCCTCAAATTCTAGGCACACACACACACACACACACACACCCCGAGACCCCTGCATGATTGCGGCAGCACTTTTTCTGACGGTCTGTGTGCGTGTGTGTCTGTGTGTGTGTGTGAGCGTGTGTGTGTGTATGCGTGTGTGTGTGTCTGAAGTAGGCTAGTTGTGCCTGTTTGAGGCTCTAAGCAGCGAGTGTCAAGTTTCGCAGACAGAAAAACAAACAAACCTCCTATTGGCTCCTACACTGTGACAATAAAACACAGTCCTCCTATTGGCTCCTACACTGTGACAATAAGCAGCCGTAAAGGACCCCGCGTGCTGCCGCGGTTCTATTTCCAACAGCACAATACAACCTTACAAATATGCATTTATGAATGAACCGTTTTGGCCACCAGGATTTCCCCCTCGTTTTACCCTCATTTTGAAGAGACAAAACCCACGACCGGATGTTACTTTTGTTACTTACACTGTGTGGTGTCGGGTTCCATATCCCGTCTCCCGCTCAGCGATCAGAAAGGGTGCGGCCGCGACCATCACCGCAGTTGACTATGGGTCGTCGAAAAAACCTTGTTTTGATCAGAAATGCCATCTGGGACAAGGACTTGGAGATGAAGGCGACCGCATACTTCAAGATGGCGCGCGCCATTGCTGTTTTATATGAGTGCTAATATGAGTAGCATTACTACTTGATCTATCATAACCACTGTAAAAGACCAATTGCCGTAAAACTATGCCTACGGCAATGACGTCCAATGTGTTAACCCATTTTGGGGCGGGAACCCCTTTTGGTGTTTCAAGCAAAAATAGCAGATCTACAAGCTCATAGCGCGGCACCGAGTGCCGCGCTATGAGCTTGTAGGTCTGCTATTTTTGAAAAATCGTGTCTTTGCTTCTCAGGGGTCCCTGGAACAACATGTTTTCAGATGGTGGTCGGCGGCCAATTACATATCATTTTGGGGGTCCTTGACATGAAAATTTTTGAGAACGAAACATGGGTTTTTCAGAAAACTGTCTTAGAAGGCATTTGTAGAATCGTCCTCATTGTCTAAATGGGTTAATTAGCCCCTTGAACCCTATTTAATAGTGAACAAATTGTAAGAAACAAAAACCAGAAAGGGGATATACTCACAACTACTGAGGACAAGTGAGGGCGTCAGTTTGTTTGTGTGTTTTTGTGTGTGTGCGCGGCATTTTATTGCAATGCGACGACAAGGCAATCGTTACAATTTTATTCTCAACGTTTCTATTTTACAATTTACAGACTAAGATAGAAAAAGGCCATAAATAAATGAGACGTCTTCATGTTATCTAAATATTTACAATAAACTATAGACATTATGACATAAACACCAGACATTGTGAGCTAAAACATCTAATGTAATATCGGCAAAAAAAAAAAGAATACAAAAACAATGAAAAGATTTTTACAACAATAAAAAAAGTCAAACAGTCAAACATATTATTTTTGTTAGCACATTCTTCCAATATGAAGGTAATTAAGAGCTGGGAATGATGCAATAATTCTCTCTCACACACGCACGCGTGCGCACACACACACATTAGTGACTTGGCGTTTTCGAGAAATATTCACAAACAGTAAACAACAGCTGGGAGATGAAATATCACTTGCACGCACTCAATGTGCACGCAATATGCAACACACACACACACACACACACACACACACACACACACACACACACACACACACACACACACACACACACACACACACACACACACACACACACACACACACACACACACACACACACAGTAAAATCCTCAGTATTCATATTACAGATTTGTATAAGTGTAACAGGTTGCATTCATACAAAACTCTGAGTGAAATACACTCCCTGCCTCTTTCCCTGTTTCCTGTCATTACTCCGCTGGGCGGCAGTTGCTCAGGGGTAGAGTTGCCGGTTGGGATTCGGAAGGTTCCAGGCTCCCCTTCAGAGATAGTGTCGAAGTGTCCTTGAGCAAGACTCAAGGACATGCATGATAAAATGGTAAATGGTGCATTTATATAGCGCCTTTATCCAAGGCGCTTTACATAGATTGTGCATTACATTCACCCATTCACACACACATTCATACACCGATTGCGGCGGAAGCCATGCAAGGTACCAACCAGCACATCGGGAGCAATTTGGGGTTCAGTGTCTTGCCCAAGGACACTTTGACATGTAGACAGGAGGAGCCGGGATTCGAACCGCCGACCCATGGATCATTGGACGACCTGCTCTACCTCCTGAGCCACAGTCGCCCATGAGTGAATGTAATGCACATCTATGTAAAGTGCCTTGTATAAAGGCTCTATATAAATTTGATTAAAGGGACACTTCACCCTATATGTTAATGACATTTAGAAGATTTAGAACACTTTCCTGGGGGTCTTTATGTGTGTAATATGTGGTTTTAGATATTTTAGATTTTAGCAGTGAGCCCAGTGTCTCTGATGTCATCGACACTGGGCTCACTTCCTTCCTGGACTACAATTCCCATAATGCTCCTCCTTGTGGATAGGGGAAGGGCTGTCTTACTAAGACAACATGTAGTCCAGGAAGTAAGTGAGCCCAGTGTCCATGACATCAGAGACACTGGGCTCTGATGTCTAAAATCTAAAATATCTAAAACCACATATTACACACATAAAGACCCCCAGGAAAGTGTTCTAAATCTTCTAAACGTCATTAACATATTTGTTTTTTTTGCAAAAAGGGTGAAGTGTCCCTTTAAAAGACCCCAAAATACCAACAAAAAAACCTAACAGATCACAGCATTAACACTGAGGACAGTGACAGAAAGTGATGTGTTTCGTTCAAGTTGTGGACAAAAAATGCCCGGAAGCAGCGAAGCAGCTCTCGAAAAAGAAGACACCAACAAGGACGGTTTGGAAGCCATGCTGCCTAGTTCGGCTCTGCGTCATCATCAGGCTTAAGAATAATCATTATACAAAAACACACATTAGCAAAAGAATAGAAAATAAGTGCGTTGCTGCCGTGGCATAGAGAAATGGATCAGTATAGTATCACGTCATAAACGCCAAAGGTTTTTATAACATGATTTTGATCATGTTATTGTGACATACAAGCTAATGTATCTATATCTAAGTTATGACGATTTACTTTATCTTGTCATGATGTAAAACATTTCACGTGATAAGGCGGTGACTTAACGTTGATATTACATAAAACAATTCAAGTTATAACGTGGAATGGTTTGCGTTTAAACGCGTGTTCAACGTGATCTTGTACGTGAACTCGTTTTGTGTCACATTCCAAAGCCAATTAATTTGATGACCAGCAGTGGTTCCCTATGGAGACACAACGGAGATTCTTCGTGTCTCCATAGGGAACCACTACAACAACATCGCAATGAATTCAAGACTTCATGGGGTCTGTAATTGATAGGAAATAAGTCTCGGGGTGATAACAAGCATAACATGAAAAACATTTTCACATATTTTGTAGTAGTAAACAAAACAAAACAAAACGTTTCACGTTATTAAACGTGATACTGATCCGTTGTCGTTTTTCTCTCTCTGCCATGGCAGCAATACGCCCGATTCATACTTCGTAGCACGACGGTGTCGCACATCAAAAAAATGGCAGGCTTTACAAGCTCACACCAGTGACACAACGCGTTGCATCCGCGACGCGTTGCATCCGCGACGCGTTGCATCCGCGACGCGTTGCATCCGCGACGCGTTGTTGAGCTTGATAGGTCTGCTAAATTCCGACGCGGCGGCACCGGAGCGTAAATGAGGCTCTAAACCTTCCATAGAAAATAGAAAAAGACAGGATGAACCTTCAGTCCCTTCAGACGGGCCTCCAGTACCACTGACGGGCCTCCAGTACCACTGAGGGGCCTCCAGTAACACTGAGGGGCCTCCAGTACCACTGACGGGCCTCCAGTATCACTGAGGGGCCTCCAGTACCACTGAGGGGCCTCCAGTAACACTGAGGGGCCTCCAGTACCACTGACGGGCCTCCAGTATCACTGAGGGGCCTCCAGTATCACTGAGGGGCCTCCAGTATCACTGAGGGGCCTCCAGTATCACTGACGGGCCTCCAGTATCACTGAGGGGCCTCCAGTATCACTGACGGGCCTCCAGTACCACTGACGGGCCTCCAGTACCACTGAGGGGCCTCCAGTACCACTGAGGGGCCTCCAGTACCACTGAGGGGCCTCCAGTATCACTGACGGGCCTCCAGTATCACTGACGGGCCTCCAGTACCACTGAGGGGCCTCCAGTATCACTGACGGGCCTCCAGTACCACTGACGGGCCTCCAGTATCACTGACGGGCCTCCAGTACCACTGACGGGCCTCCAGTATCACTGACGGGCCTCCAGTACCACTGACGGGCCTCCAGTATCACTGACGGGCCTCCAGTACCACTGACGGGCCTCCAGTACCACTGAGGGGCCTCCAGTACCACTGAGGGGCCTCCAGTACCACTGAGGGGCCTCCAGTATCACTGAGGGGCCTCCAGTACCACTGAGGGGCCTCCAGTATCACTGACGGGCCTCCAGTATCACTGAGGGGCCTCCAGTATCACTGACGGGCCTCCAGTATCACTGAGGGGCCTCCAGTACCACTGAGGGGCCTCCAGTACCACTGAGGGGCCTCCAGTATCACTGACGGGCCTCCAGTACCACTGACGGGCCTCCAGTACCACTGACGGGCCTCCAGTATCACTGACGGGCCTCCAGTACCACTGACGGGCCTCCAGTACCACTGACGGGCCTCCAGTACCACTGACGGGCCTCCAGTATCACTGACGGGCCTCCAGTACCACTGACGGGCCTCCAGTACCACTGAGGGGCCTCCAGTATCACTGAGGGGCCTCCGGCCTCCAGTATCACTGAGGGGCCTCCAGTATCACTGACGGGCCTCCAGTACCACTGACGGGCCTCCAGTACCACTGAGGGGCCTCCAGTACCACTGAGGGGCCTCCAGTATCACTGACGGGCCTCCAGTATCACTGACGCTGCCATCTCTGTCCTCCATGGGCTCCAGAAAGGCGCTTCATGCCACCACACTCCACGGATGTCACAGAGGTTGTACGACGTACAGTATGTATGTCTCCCTTCTGCCTTTTTTAAAATCATCATCTTCACTTCTTGAATTTTCTCTTTAAAAAAAACAAACAAACAAACAAAATAAAAGTCCCTCTAAAGTGCACTGATGAGGTAAACAGAATCCAGTACGTTTATATTCCATGTTCTCTCGCTCTTGGCCTTCAGACCGGAACCATTCTCTCCTGTATGCGTTGCATGTGGGACATCATTTCCTGCTGCACGCTGGCGAGGATCAGCTCCTGGTGCGACGGCGTGATGATGCCGATTCTGTCCATCTCCCTACAGGCACCCAGACACAACCATGCAAATGGTTCAGTTTTCGTGAGACATATGTGCTTTTCACCACAAACACTACGTATTTGATATTGTGTCATGCTGTAAAAAACAGACAATCTACAAATCTACTGAAAGACATTTAACACCCGTTGACAGGTACTGTATACTCGTCAGGTAAATCTTAATTAATTTTGCGCAATGCCACGGGGCACTCTTGACGAGTAGGCTCATCTTAAACCATTCTGGATGGGAACCCCTGTTGGTGTTTTAACTAAGCATTATGTTATACTTTAGCTATTGAAAAATAGCAGATCTACAAGCTCATAGCGCACCACCGAGTGGCGCGCTACGAGCTTGTAGGTCTGCTATTTTTCAATAGCTAAAGCATAGCATAATAGCGAACGTTTTTTTTATTTCGACGTCAGGCCTAAATGGGTTAAGGCGTTTGATATCGCTATAATATCGCCTCGCTGTGTTCCATTTTTGGAACCGCTCCGGTTGCTATGCACCGTTGTCAGGGCCCCTCCCGCACCGTTTTTGTTTCAACATAAGCATTAGCTTCTGTTTTTGTCGCGGGCTTTGCAGGCTCTTTTCTCTGAAACTACCCCGCTGTCCGTGGTTTTGAACTATTCTCCGATGTTCGGAGGTGATTTCTGATTAACCGATGATCGCGATTGGAACATTGGCCTTTTCTAGAGCAAGGATTAGCCTTATTTTAGCTTGGTAGCATTAACGCTAATACTTTACTAACATAGAGAACTGAAGTCTGACTTATGACGTGAAGATAAGAGGACGCTATAATGCCTATACACCTCCATGACCCAGGGGGATAGCGGGAGAAACATCAGGACTATACACCTCCATGACCCAGGGGGATAGCAGGAGAAACATCAGGACTATACACCTCCATGACCCAGGGGGATAGCGGGAGAAACATCAGGACTATACACCTCCATGACCCAGGGGATAGCAGGAGAAACATCAGGACTATACACCTCCATGACCCAGGGGGATAGCAGGAGAAACATCAGGACTATACACCTCCATGACCCAGGGGGATAGCAGGAGAAACATCACCTATACACCTCCATGACCCAGGGGGATAGCGGGAGAAACATCAGGACTATACACCTCCATGACCCAGGGGGATAGCAGGAGAAACATCAGGACTATACACCTCCATGACCCAGGGGGATAGCAGGAGAAACATCAGGACTATACACCTCCATGACCCAGGGGGATAGCAGGAGAAACATCAGGACTATACACCTCCATGACCCAGGGGGATAGCAGGAGAAACATCAGGACTATACACCTCCATGACCCAGGGGGATAGCAGGAGAAACACCTCCATGACCCAGGGGGATAGCAGGAGAAACATCAGGACTATACACCTCCATGACCCAGGGGGATAGCAGGAGAAACATCAGGACTATACACCTCCATGACCCAGGGGGATAGCGGGATAAACATCAGGACTATACACCTCCATGACCCAGGGGGATAGCAGGAGAAACATCAGGACTATACACCTCCATGACCCAGGGGGATAGCAGGAGAAACATCACCTATACACCTCCATGACCCAGGGGGATAGCAGGAGAAACACCTCCATGACCCAGGGGGATAGCAGGAGAAACATCAGGACTATACACCTCCATGACCCAGGGGGATAGCAGGAGAAACACCTCCATGACCCAGGGGGATAGCAGGAGAAACATCAGGACTATACACCTCCATGACCCAGGGGGATAGCAGGAGAAACATCAGGACTATACACCTCCATGACCCAGGGGGATAGCAGGAGAAACATCAGGACTATACACCTCCATGACCCAGGGGGATAGCGGGAGAAACATCAGGACTATACACCTCCATGACCCAGGGGGATAGCAGGAGAAACATCAGGACTATACACCTCCATGACCCAGGGGGATAGCAGGAGAAACATCAGGACTATACACCTCCATGACCCAGGGGGATAGCAGGAGAAACACCTCCATGACCCAGGGGGATAGCAGGAGAAACATCAGGACTATACACCTCCATGACCCAGGGGGATAGCAGGAGAAACATCAGGACTATACACCTCCATGACCCAGGGGGATAGCGGGATAAACATCAGGACTATACACCTCCATGACCCAGGGGGATAGCAGGAGAAACACCTCCATGACCCAGGGGGATAGCAGGAGAAACATCAGGACTATACACCTCCATGACCCAGGGGGATAGCAGGAGAAACATCAGGACTATACACCTCCATGACCCAGGGGGATAGCGGGATAAACATCAGGACTATACACCTCCATGACCCAGGGGGATAGCAGGAGAAACATCAGGACTATACACCTCCATGACCCAGGGGGATAGCAGGAGAAACATCACCTATACACCTCCATGACCCAGGGGGATAGCAGGAGAAACACCTCCATGACCCAGGGGGATAGCAGGAGAAACATCAGGACTATACACCTCCATGACCCAGGGGGATAGCAGGAGAAACACCTCCATGACCCAGGGGGATAGCAGGAGAAACATCAGGACTATACACCTCCATGACCCAGGGGGATAGCAGGAGAAACACCTCCATGACCCAGGGGGATAGCGGGAGAAACATCAGGACTATACACCTCCATGACCCAGGGGGATAGCAGGAGAAACATCAGGACTATACACCTCCATGACCCAGGGGGATAGCGGGAGAAACATCAGGACTATACACCTCCATGACCCAGGGGGATAGCAGGAGAAACATCAGGACTATACACCTCCATGACCCAGGGGGATAGCAGGAGAAACATCAGGACTATACACCTCCATGACCCAGGGGGATAGCAGGAGAAACACCTCCATGACCCAGGGGGATAGCAGGAGAAACATCAGGACTATACACCTCCATGACCCAGGGGGATAGCAGGAGAAACATCAGGACTATACACCTCCATGACCCAGGGGGATAGCGGGATAAACATCAGGACTATACACCTCCATGACCCAGGGGGATAGCAGGAGAAACACCTCCATGACCCAGGGGGATAGCAGGAGAAACATCAGGACTATACACCTCCATGACCCAGGGGGATAGCAGGAGAAACATCAGGACTATACACCTCCATGACCCAGGGGGATAGCGGGATAAACATCAGGACTATACACCTCCATGACCCAGGGGGATAGCAGGAGAAACATCAGGACTATACACCTCCATGACCCAGGGGGATAGCAGGAGAAACATCACCTATACACCTCCATGACCCAGGGGGATAGCAGGAGAAACACCTCCATGACCCAGGGGGATAGCAGGAGAAACATCAGGACTATACACCTCCATGACCCAGGGGGATAGCAGGAGAAACACCTCCATGACCCAGGGGGATAGCAGGAGAAACATCAGGACTATACACCTCCATGACCCAGGGGGATAGCAGGAGAAACACCTCCATGACCCAGGGGGATAGCAGGAGAAACATCAGGACTATACACCTCCATGACCCAGGGGGATAGCGGGAGAAACATCAGGACTATACACCTCCATGACCCAGGGGGATAGCAGGAGAAACATCAGGACTATACACCTCCATGACCCAGGGGGATAGCAGGAGAAACATCAGGACTATACACCTCCATGACCCAGGGGGATAGCGGGAGAAACATCAGGACTATACACCTCCATGACCCAGGGGGATAGCGGGATAAACATCAGGACTATACACCTCCATGACCCAGGGGGATAGCAGGAGAAACATCAGGACTATACACCTCCATGACCCAGGGGGATAGCGGGAGAAACATCAGGACTATACACCTCCATGACCCAGGGGGATAGCAGGAGAAACATCAGGACTATACACCTCCATGACCCAGTGGGATAGCAGGAGAAACATCAGGACTATACACCTCCATGACCCAGGGGGATAGCGGGAGAAACACCTCCATGACCCAGGGGGATAGCAGGAGAAACATCAGGACTATACACCTCCATGACCCAGGGGGATAGCGGGAGAAACATCAGGACTATACACCTCCATGACCCAGGGGGATAGCGGGAGAAACATCAGGACTATACACCTCCATGACCCAGGGGGATAGCAGGAGAAACATCAGGACTATACACCTCCATGACCCAGGGGGATAGCAGGAGAAACATCAGGACTATACACCTCCATGACCCAGGGGGATAGCAGGAGAAACACCTCCATGACCCAGGGGGATAGCAGGAGAAACATCAGGACTATACACCTCCATGACCCAGGGGGATAGCAGGAGAAACATCAGGACTATACACCTCCATGACCCAGGGGGATAGCGGGATAAACATCAGGACTATACACCTCCATGACCCAGGGGGATAGCGGGATAAACATCAGGACTATACACCTCCATGACCCAGGGGGATAGCGGGATAAACATCAGGACTATACACCTCCATGACCCAGGGGGATAGCAGGAGAAACATCAGGACTATACACCTCCATGACCCAGGGGGATAGCGGGAGAAACATCAGGACTATACACCTCCATGACCCAGGGGGATAGCAGGAGAAACATCAGGACTATACACCTCCATGACCCAGGGGGATAGCGGGAGAAACATCAGGACTATACACCTCCATGACCCAGGGGGATAGCGGGAGAAACATCAGGACTATACACCTCCATGACCCAGGGGGATAGCAGGAGAAACACCTCCATGACCCAGGGGGATAGCAGGAGAAACATCAGGACTATACACCTCCATGACCCAGGGGGATAGCAGGAGAAACATCAGGACTATACACCTCCATGACCCAGGGGGATAGCAGGAGAAACATCAGGACTATACACCTCCATGACCCAGGGGGATAGCAGGAGAAACATCAGGACTATACACCTCCATGACCCAGGGGGATAGCAGGAGAAACATCAGGACTATACACCTCCATGACCCAGGGGGATAGCAGGAGAAACATCAGGACTATACACCTCCATGACCCAGGGGGATAGCAGGAGAAACATCAGGACTATACACCTCCATGACCCAGGGGGATAGCAGGAGAAACATCAGGACTATACACCTCCATGACCCAGGGGGATAGCAGGAGAAACATCAGGACTATACACCTCCATGACCCAGGGGGATAGCAGGAGAAACATCAGGACTATACACCTCCATGACCCAGGGGGATAGCAGGAGAAACATCAGGACTATACACCTCCATGACCCAGGGGGATAGCAGGAGAAACATCAGGACTATACACCTCCATGACCCAGGGGGATAGCAGGAGAAACATCAGGACTATACACCTCCATGACCCAGTGGGATAGCAGGAGAAACATCAGGACTATACACCTCCATGACCCAGGGGGATAGCAGGAGAAACATCAGGACTATACACCTCCATGACCCAGGGGGATAGCAGGAGAAACATCAGGACTATACACCTCCATGACCCAGGGGGATAGCAGGAGAAACATCAGGACTATACACCTCCATGACCCAGGGGGATAGCAGGAGAAACATCAGGACTATACACCTCCATGACCCAGGGGGATAGCAGGAGAAACATCAGGACTATACACCTCCATGACCCAGGGGGATAGCAGGAGAAACATCAGGACTATACACCTCCATGACCCAGGGGGATAGCAGGAGAAACATCAGGACTATACACCTCCATGACCCAGGGGGATAGCAGGAGAAACATCAGGACTATACACCTCCATGACCCAGGGGGATAGCAGGAGAAACATCAGGACTATACACCTCCATGACCCAGGGGGATAGCAGGAGAAACATCAGGACTATACACCTCCATGACCCAGTGGGATAGCAGGAGAAACATCAGGACTATACACCTCCATGACCCAGGGGGATAGCAGGAGAAACATCAGGACTATACACCTCCATGACCCAGGGGGATAGCAGGAGAAACATCAGGACTATACACCTCCATGACCCAGGGGGATAGCAGGAGAAACATCAGGACTATACACCTCCATGACCCAGGGGGATAGCAGGAGAAACATCAGGACTATACACCTCCATGACCCAGGGGGATAGCGGGATAAACATCAGGACTATACACCTCCATGACCCAGGGGGATAGCGGGATAAACATCAGGACTATACACCTCCATGACCCAGGGGGATAGCGGGATAA
>NC_136806.1:7977236-8002772 GCF_951216825.1 Electrona antarctica
AAAAAAAAGATAACATAAAACGTTGATTTATGGAGAGAAGCTAGGGTTCTAAGCCCGGCAGCAAAGATACGCAGTGTTCACACATGGGGGCAGAATTAATTAACTAATTGTAGCAGGATTTATTTGGCACATTTTCATTGACGGAGCCATCATTGGGGCCTGCTCCCTGGCTATTTAAAATGCCTTTCTTAATTTGTAAACAAATTCTAACATCCTGGGCTCCATAAATCTGCCACTTTCTGCTGTGTCCCTCATCCCTCCACAGAATCTGCTGTGTCCCTTTCTGCTGTGTCCCTTTCTGCTGTGTCCCTCATCCCTCCACAGAATCACTTTCTGCTGTGTCCCTCATCCCTCCACAGAATCTGTGCCCGGATGGCTTTGAGTATGTATTTATGCTCCTATGGTGCTTTAATCAACTCCAGAATGTCATGATAGACTATTATAGAATTAATCTCTTTGGATGATTTCCATCACTTTGGGATGATTTTAAATAAATAAGCAATGTAATCCTGATTTAAGCGGTTGTTTGACCCCGTTCTAAACATTTTACTTTCCACTCCACTTTTGGAGGGCCTCGACCCATTTCAACCTATGCAGGGATATTCCTGACACGGAACCTCTTTTCTGAGCTAACAGGTGAGGTTCCACACAGGTATAGGCCTGATCCAGCAAAGGTTGGAGAACCATCTGGTATAATGTCGTCTCTGTCGGGTGGAAAACCCATATGTGGCGGTGGCTCAGGGGTAGAACGGCCGGATGGAACCGCAAGGTTGCCAGTTCGAACCCGGGCTCCCCCAGAGTTATTGTCGAAGTGTCCTTGAGCAAGACTCTGAACCCCTAATTGCTCCCGATGTGCTGGTTGCTGCCTTGCATGGTTTCCTCCAGCATTGGTGTGTGAATGGGTGAATGTACGTAATGCACAATCTATGTAAAGCGCCTTGGATAAAGGCGCTATATAAATGCACCATTTACGGTATGTCCCAAACTGTTACTTTTCAGGATTCAAATTCTAAACTAGCAAAAGTAGCAGATCTACAAGCTCAAAACGTGTCGCTGTGGATCTGCAACTGTTGATGTTTCTGTGTTAGACATGATCAAGTAGGCCATTAACCGTTTCCGCGCCATTGCCGACGATTAAAGTCAATTGAAGCCTAATTTTGATACTGACGCTTAACGCCATTGGCGACGGCCTACGGCAATTGCGCTTTTATGGCGCGTTCGATTGCTCGAGCCATAATGCTACTCACGTTAGCCGGTTAGCTAGCTGTGTTGTTAGCACATCACTGGATCGCCCATCTTAAATCGTCGTCGCCATAATAATCCATTCTATCCATTTATTTCAATCGCCTGTATCTCCTACATTTGCTACATTTGTCTGTTGGGGTATACTGGTGAGGTCACAGCAGTCTGTTGGGGTATACTGGTGAGGTCACAGCAGTCTGTTGGGGTATACTGGTGAGGTCACAGCAGTCTGTTGGGGTATAGTGGTGAGGTCACAGCAGTCTGTTGGGGTATACTGGTGAGGTCACAGCAGTCTGTTGGGGTATACTGGTGAGGTCACAGCAGTCTGTTGGGGTATACTGGTGAGGTCACAGCAGTCTGTTGGGGTATAGTGGTGAGGTCACAGCAGTCTGTTGGGGTATACTGGTGAGGTCACAGCAGTCTGTTGGGGTATACTGGTGAGGTCACAGCAGTCTGTTGGGGTATACTGGTGAGGTCACAGCAGTCTGTTGGGGTATAGTGGTGAGGTCACAGCAGTCTGTTGGGGTATACTGGTGAGGTCACAGCAGTCATTTTTAATTTAGCTGATTGATACTTTAATTTAATTTGACATCTGTCTCTCTGTTCTTGTCACAGCAGGGGAAACCCCAGACACATGCACTCAACACACTGGGGTCGCTGCGCTATGCGGCCCTAACCCCTAGATTTATAATGTGACATATCGATTTATGGCTGAGATTGTAATCTGTTACAGATGACTGATTATCCTCTTAACCCATTTAGGCCTGACGTCGAAGTAAAAAAAACGTTTGCTCTGAAAGAATATATACCTATTCAAAGATTTGTGCCGCATTTTTACCATTTTTCAAAAATAGCAGATCTACAAGTTCATAGCGCGCCACCGAGTGGCGCGCTATGAGCTAGTAGATCTGCTATTTTTCAATAGCTAAAGTATAACAGAATGCTTGAAACACCAAAAAGGGTTCCCGCCCAAAATGGGTTAAAATTAAAATATAATCTTCCTAAATATATCGTGTTAACATGAGGATCAGTGGAGGCTGTTCATTTTTTGATTTTCAATATTTTTCAAGATTTAAATACTAATATAAACCCACAGACAAACTTCCAACCTGGCACCCGACAGTAATAGGCCTATACAGTTCCCATAAAACAATACAAATCCTTCAGGATGATTAACTCTTACTCCGCTTGCATTTATTGAAAAATTAGGATCTAATTCACTCCAGCATTTTTTTAATTTGAGCTCTTATTTTGAAAATCCACAGTTCAAGTCTACCGGAAGTAGCTTATCCTAGGACGCTCGACGGAACAGAGACAGGCTTTGTTTACATGATCGATCTATGCCGGTGCACTGGAGAGCTCCACATCGCCGGCTCTGTGCCGTCAAAGAAACGCTGTTTTGACCAAAATGTCATCTGGGACAAGGAATAGAAGATACAGGCGATTGAAAGAAACGGATAGAATGGATTATTATGGCGAAGACGATCTAAGATGGACGATCCAGTGCTGTGCTAACAACACAGCTAGCTATCCGGCTAACGTAAGTAGCATTATGGCTCGATCGATCGAATGCACTATAAAAGCGCAATTGCCATTAACCTTCGGCAATGGCGTTAAGCGTCAGTATCAAAATTAGGCTTCAATTGACAATGATCTTCGGCAATGGTGCTATAGGAGTTAAAGACCTCGACTTGGTCTCTGTGTCGGTCATTATTTCTCAACCACTGCCGCGGCGTCATCATGCATTATAACCCTTGCATAGCGGTACGTCTGTCCTACCTGTCGCCTCCGGTCCTGCGCAGCGTCCCAGGGTTGCGGATGAGCTTGTCCAGCATGTTGAGGATCTGGCTGAAGCTGGGCCTCTCGGCCCGGTCTCTCTCCCAGCAGTCCAACATGAGCTGGTGCAGAACCACGGGGCAGTCCATGGGGGCGGGCAGCCGGTAGCCCTCCTCGATCGCCTTGATCACCTAGAGAGAGAGACAGAGAGACAGACAAACAGAGAGCGAGACAGACAGACAGACAGACAGACAGACAGACAGACAGACAGACAGACAGACAGACAGACAGACAGACAGTTAGTTTCTAGTGGTATATGTCCCGTAGGGGCGGCGGTTGCTCAGGGTTAGAGTGGCCGGATTGTAACCACAAGGTTGCCGGTTCTAACCCGGGCTCCCCCAGAGTTAGTGTCAAAGTGTCCTTGAGCAAGACACTGAACCCCTAATTGCTCCCGATGTGCTGGTTGGTGCCTTGCATGGTTTCCGCTGCCATCGGTGTATGAATGTGTGTGTGTGTGTGTGAATGGGTGAATGTAATGCACAATCTATGTAAAGCGCCTTGGATAAAGGCAATATATAAATGCACCACTTGCCATTTATAGTTGTGCTTGTGTGTTCACTGTTATTTCCAATAAATAAATACATAGACGTGCACACACGCACGCACACAGACATCCTCAATACCTCCCCTTTTTTTAAACGGATTTTAAAGATCCATAACAGCCATGTCGCTGATAATCTGGATCAATCTTTATTCCAAGCGTATCAGGCCTCCGCCTACATGAGGCAGATTCTATCAAAGTATGCAGGGACACACAGAGAAACACTCAAACCGGGCGCCGGCAGCCAAACTGTTGCTCTGACTAAGCGAGTGGTTTCTATAGTAATTTCCGCGATGTTGAATTATTAGCATCCTCCTTCACGCTGCTATTTTTCAATTTGATTCCCCTGGCCTGTCAGATGCTTGGCGCACGCTTTAATTCAGCCCCTCCGGAGGGGGGGGAGAGAGAGAGAGAGAGATGAGAGAGAGAGAGAAAGAGAGAGAGAGAGAGCGGCGCAGCTCTGATCCATTGTGTAATTGAATGCAGGTCTGTGCTCCCCGCGCTCCTCTCCTGTCAACCCCTGTGATGGATTCCTGTGGGAATAGGAGACATGGACCCTGGTGTATCTGTACTGTAGGCCTCCTTAACACACTGCAGTGGGAATAGACATGGACCCTGGTGTGCGCCTCCTTAACCCATTTTGGGCAGGAACCCCTTTTGGTGTTAGCATTATGTTATGCTTTAGCTATTGAAAAATAGCAGATCTACAAGCTCATAGCGCGCCACCGAGTGGCGCGCTACGAGCTTGTAGGTCTGTTATTTTTGAAAAATCGTGAAAATGTTTTTAACTCAAATCTTTGCTTCTAGGGGGTTCCTGGAACAACATATTTTCAGATGGGGGTCGGCGGCCAATTACATATATTTTTGGGGGTCCTTGACATGAAACTGTTTGAGAACCACTGCCATAGAAACATGTTTTTTTCTGAAAACTGTCAGGATTTAGAAGACATTTGTAGAATCAGGTCAAAATGGGTTAACACACTGCGGTGGGAATAGACATGGACCCTGGTGTATCTGTAGGCCTCCTTAACACACTGTGGTGGGAATAGACATGGACCCTGGTGTATGTGTACTGTAGGCCTCCTTAACACACTGCAGTGGGAATAGACATGGACCCTGGTGTATCTGTACTGTAGGCCTCCTTAACACACTGCAGTGGGAATAGACATGGACCCTGGTGTGCGCCTCCTTAACCCATTTTGGGCAGGAACCCCTTTTGGTGTTAGCATTATGTTATGCTTTAGCTATTGAAAAATAGCAGATCTACAAGCTCATAGCGCGCCACCGAGTGGCGCGCTACGAGCTTGTAGGTCTGTTATTTTTGAAAAATCGTGAAAATGTTTTTAACTCAAATCTTTGCTTCTAGGGGGTTCCTGGAACAACATATTTTCAGATGGGGGTCGGCGGCCAATTACATATATTTTTGGGGGTCCTTGACATGAAACTGTTTGAGAACCACTGCCATAGAAACATGTTTTTTTCTGAAAACTGTCAGGATTTAGAAGACATTTGTAGAATCAGGTCAAAATGGGTTAACACACTGCGGTGGGAATAGACATGGACCCTGGTGTATCTGTAGGCCTCCTTAACACACTGTGGTGGGAATAGACATGGACCCTGGTGTATCTGTAGGCCTCCTTAACACACTGTGGTGGGAATAGACATGGACCCTGGTGTATGTGTACTGTAGGCCTCCTTAACACACTGCAGTGGGAATAGACATGGACCCTGGTGTATCTGTACTGTAGGCCTCCTTAACACACTGCAGTGGGAATAGACATGGACCCTGGTGTATCTGTAGGCCTCCTTAACACACTGCAGTAGGAATAGTCATGGACCCTGGTGTATCTGTAGGCCTCCTTAACACACTGCAGTGGGAATAGACATGGACCCTGGTGTATCTGTAGGCCTCCTTAACACACTGCAGTAGGAATAGTCATGGACCCTGGTGTATCTGTAGGCCTCCTTAACACACTGTGGTGGGAATAGACATGGACCCTGGTGTATCTGTACTGTAGGCCTCCTTAACACACTGCAGTGGGAATAGACATGGACCCTGGTGTATCTGTAGGCCTCCTTAACACACTGCAGTGGGAATAGACATGGACCCTGGTGTATCTGTACTGTAGGCCTCCTTAACACACTGCAGTGGGAATAGACATGGACCCTGGTGTATCTGTAGGCCTCCTTAACACACTGCAGTAGGAATAGTCATGGACCCTGGTGTATCTGTAGGCCTCCTTAACACACTGCAGTGGGAATAGACATGGACCCTGGTGTATCTGTAGGCCTCCTTAACACACTGTGGTGGGAATAGACATGGACCCTGGTGTATCTGTACTGTAGGCCTCCTTAACACACTGCAGTGGGAATAGACATGGACCCTGGTGTATCTGTACTGTAGGCCTCCTTAACACACTGCAGTGGGAATAGACATGGACCCTGGTGTATCTGTAGGCCTCCTTAACACACTGCAGTAGGAATAGTCATGGACCCTGGTGTATCTGTAGGCCTCCTTAACACACTGTGGTGGGAATAGACATGGACCCTGGTGTATCTGTAGGCCTCCTTAACACACTGTGGTGGGAATAGTCATGGACCCTGGTGTATCTGTAGGCCTCCTTAACACACTGCAGTAGGAATAGACATGGACCCTGGTGTATGTGTACTGTAGGCCTCCTTAACACACTGCAGTAGGAATAGACATGGACCCTGGTGTATCTGTAGGCCTCCTTAACACACTGCAGTGGGAATAGACATGGACCCTGGTGTATGTGTACTGTAGGCCTCCTTAACACACTGCAGTGGGAATAGACATGGACCCTGGTGTATCTGTACTGTAGGCCTCCTTAACACACTGCAGTGGGAATAGACATGGACCCTGGTGTATCTGTAGGCCTCCTTAACACACTGCAGTAGGAATAGACATGGACCCTGGTGTATCTGTACTGTAGGCCTCCTTAACACACTGCAGTGGGAATAGACATGGACCCTGGTGTATCTGTACTGTAGGCCTCCTTAACACGAGGCCTGCCGGGAACATAGGAATTTTAAAACGTAGAATCTTGTGGCCTGCCACAAACGGAAAAGCCGTTTTAACAGCGATGTATTAATTAATGCATGTTTTAATACGATCGTATCGAAATCTACCGTCAGTTAGCTTTGTTATGCTTCTGACACAATGGGCGCGGCCATTTTGAAAATGCGCGCGCATCCACTTACATTGCCGGCTCTGGTTTCAGACGGCTTTATCTCACAGAAGCGACATTGCAGAGGACGCTTTGTCCCAGACAAGCGTTTTCAACGGCCTGTAGCAGGCGCTGTGATACTCGCGGTCAGCTTTTTCCACCGCCGAGCGAGACAACAACAACCGGTCATGATACCACACACAGCAGCTTTTCACAGGAACAATGCGATTACGGATATTTGGATCTTCAAAGTAAGTGTTACGCGCGATAAAACCTTGGCAATACGCAATCGAGGGATTAATGAATGGCGGCAGGCAGACGGTTAACACACTGTGGTGGGAATAGACATGGACCCTGGTGTATCTGTACTGTAGGCCTCCTTAACACACTGTAGTAGGAAAAGGGGTTCCCGCCCAGAATGGGTGTTAACCTTAGAGTATACATGAATAGAGACGGCACCCGGCGGAAACCCTGAGGCGAAATGGACATAGTGGCCGAATTTGGTATTGCAGTTTGGACCCAAATCGTGAACGCGCTGGTCCGTTGACTATCAGTGCGCACGTTCATGATGACCCGTGAACGCTGTTTCATACGTGAAACGATATGGGTCCAATCCATCCCAGAATGCACTCTGTTCCTACCCGGAAGGAGGAGTGAAATCGCCTCATGCGCTTTTGAGCAACTTAATGCAAGTGGATGGGAGGATAAATCCGGTGCCGTCTCTATTCATATATACTCTAAGGTTTTAACACACTCACTGCTAGTCCTTACTAATGTGGCCGGCTGAGTGATGACGAGTAGGGTGGGCGTGTCTCTGGCGGAAACTTGAACTTCACTGTCACCAGAAAGGCAGCTAGAACAAACGCTTCCGCAAACGGCTGCAGCAAACACGCGAGAGAGAGAGAGAGAGAGAGAGAGAGAGAGAGAGAGAGAGAGAGAGAGAGAGAGAGAGAGAGAGAGAGAGAGAGAGAGAGAGAGAGAGAGAGAGATGCAACGAGAGAGAGAGAGTTGCGAGCAGTGTTTCAGTCAGGGCCGGATTAACACCTCTGAGGGCCCCTGGGCACTGAAGAACATTTTGCGGTTTTGGAGCCGTTTTGGGGCAGTTTTATGCCGTTATATTAGGCTATTTCCGGTCGCCTACCCCCCCCAGAGTGACAGCCAATCTAGCGCATTGTTGCTGCTTTACACACAATTGCACTTTTTAGCTGCCCTTCTCACCAACAATAAAACACTAATCTTTTTAGACACCATTTATTTCATTCGGATTAGCAGGGACATTTTCTGTGGAGCTAAAATGTCCCTGGGCACGTGCCCAAAGTGCCCATATGGGGTAGATCCGGCCCTGGTTTCAGTCCTAAAGTGTTTGGGAACGGCAGCCATGCAGTTCCGACGAGGAAAGGAGAGAAACCAGGGGGTTTATCAGCTCACACTGCACAGAGTGACGCAATGAGTTCAGAGTGCCTGCCATGGTAGTTTGTGTGTGGCGTTCTTCGCCCTGAGGGTAGTGCAGTCATTAACTAACTGAGCAACATGCTGTGTGAGAACCCACATCTATGTGTTCATTGACGTGTGCTCAGCTGTAGCGGTTTGTGTCTTTGATGTGATCACGAGTCACGAGTGCATGGTCACTGCTTTACTAAATGAACCTGTAACAAGTCCGAGTAGGTTTTATTGGTAATAGGGAAAGATAATGTTCTTGTGTGATTTAATCTGTCTCCACTTTTATTGTTAACCAATTTTGGGCAAGAACCCCTTTTGGTGTTTCAAAATTCTGTATAAATACTTTAGCTATTGAAAAATAGCAGATCTACAAGCTCATAGCGCGCCACCGAGTGGCGCTCTATGAACTTGTAGGTCTGCTATTTTTGAAAAATCGAAGAACCACTGACATAGAAACATAGCTTTTTCAGAAAACTGAAAAAGAAGACATTTGTAGAATCGAGCTCAGGTCTAAATGGGTTAACCTTGGGATAAATTGCTCGTAATAAAGTCTATATTTTATATTTTCCAATAAAGATTGTATATTTTAATAATAAGTCTGTGGTCCGTCTAGTATGTATCTATAGCAGGGTTCCCCAATAGGCCCGCGGAGCGCCCCCTTGCGGCCCGCGGAAGAATAAAAAAAATAAAAATCTTTTTTTTTTTTTTTTTTTGGGGGGGGGGCCCAGATATAAATGGCATTAAATGGGGGTCAGTATCCTATGCATGTCAAACTGGGCATCCTTTTCAAATGGGGTCCTGCCCTGAAAATGAATTTTCAGGCCTGGTACCCTAGTCAAAATATGGCCCTCGAGGAAAATTAATTGGGGAACCCTGATCTATAGCCTCTGGTTACACTAATACCAAGAAAGTGGAGCATATCACTCCGGTCCTTAAAGGACCACTTCACCACTTTTCAACCTATCTTCATATAATAGGTCCTCACTAATAATCATGACAAAATTGCACAATTTTTTCATGATTATTACACTTTACACTGGTTCCCTGTGTGCGAAATAATGGACTTCAAACTACTGTTGGGTCTATAAAGCCTTGAATGGTAAACTTTAGGGCCAAAATCCATTTCTGATCATGTTCGATATCACAAGCCATCCAGATCTCTCATTTAATCTGAAAGCTCTGCTTTCTGTCCCTGGATTAAAAATAAATAAAACAGCATTTATCAAACGTTTTTATCTATCTGGGAGTTTTATCAAACTCAGGAAGAAAACTGCAGGTCTGCTGCCACGCTAATTTATTTTAACCCATTTTGGGGCGGGAACCCCTTTTGGTGTTAGCACTATGTTATGCTTTAGCTATTGAAAAATAGCAGATCTACAAGCTCATAGCGCGCCACCGAGTGGCGCGCTACGAGCTTGTAGGTCTGCTATTTTTGAAAAATCGAAGAACCACTGACATAGAAACATAGCTTTTTCATAAAACTGTCAGGATGTAGAAGACATTTTTAGAATCTGATCTCAGGTCAGAATGGGTTAAATCAAAGACCTCTGTAACCGTTTAGAATCTGATCTCAGGTCAGAATGGGTTAAAACACAATCAAAGACCTCTGTAACCGTTTTGCCACTGCCTTTGATTGAGTTGCATTTCCTTTTCTTTCTCTTCTGTACTGTAACTGTATCATTTATTTTGTATTTCCTCTTGTGTTCTATGCATCCTAGTGTCATTTCTTATAAGTGTGTTTACTATTGCTTAATGTTCTGTGTGTGACTGTGCCGCTCTCAAAGGGCACCTACGGACGGCTGCAATTCTAAACTGGCCCCGTAAAAACTGAATCCCCCCCACCCACCCCCTTTTCCCCCTCAGCCTATGTTTTTTCCCTTTTTGCACCTATGATTTCCTGTTTTTGGCAATATAACATTTGTATGTCTCAAAGGTCCCATTTACAATGGCAGACAAATCTAGCCTGAATCAGATCTGCGCCACATCAAGATTGAAATCTGATTGGTTTAAAAATGGTCACATGACTCATTTAAACAAATCAGACTCCAATCTGGTTGTGGCACAGATCTGATTCAGGCTGGATTTGGCTGCCAGTGTAAATGGGGCCTAAATGTTTTGATGAATTGAAAATGGTGGGCCCTATTGTAAACAAGTGTAATGCTTTTGTGGTGTCGTCCACTCACAGTTAACAGTTTTTGTATTGAGTTGTGCTTGAAATGTACTGTAATTCTGCAAACTGTTAATTAATAAATACCTCAATCAATCAAATGTCCTTTTCTGACGGGCAGTGACTGACGTGCCTAGTAATTCATTTTCAATGAGAGGCGTCCGTTTATTTTGGACGTGCGGAGAAGTCGAGGGGCAAGAAATTGTGTGGGCGCGGTCCCGTGTGGGCGCGGTCCCGTGGAAATTGTGTGGGCGCGGTCCCGTGGAAATTGTGTGGGCGCGGTCCCGTGGAATTGTGTGGGCGCGGTCCCGTGGAAATTGTGTGGGCGCGGTCCCGTGGAAATTGTGTGGGCGCGGTCCCGTGGAAATTGTGTGGGCGCGGTCCCGTGGAAATTGTGTGGGCGCGGTCCCGTGGAAATTGTGTGGGCGCGGTCCCGTGGAAATTGTGTGGGCGCGGTCCCGTGGAAATGTGTGGGCGTGGTCCCGTGGAAATGTCGCACCCATGCTCGTTTCGTGCACACGCTGACTAGACCTGGATTGTTTTGATTTTTTGATTTTGATTTTTTTAACGCTACGCGAGTCGCAGACCTGTTGATCCAGGCGACAACGTCTGCGTCACACGCTCCCCGTCTGAAAAGGCCTCATAGCCAAGCCCCCCAGTAAGGCTATCCAACGTTGAAGCTGCCACTACCTACTGGCGAAAAGTGGAACTGCAGCACGTTCATGGAGATGGACGGACGTTCAGTGACGTTCAGTGACGCCCGGACCTCAAATTTGAGGTCCGGGCTTAAAGATGGAGCGCCACAATTTTTTTTCACCCTAAAACAAGATCATCAGGTATTATTATAATATAAGGAGGAAGAACTTGTTCCAAAAAGTGTACACTATTTGTTAAAACCATGATTTTATGTGGACACATCCACCAGTTCATTAAGTATGCCTGGTTTGCCTGGTGGGTGGTGATGGGTGGTGATCCACCTGAACTGAAGCCGCACCCACAGCTGTAGTTGTATGATAAAGGGGGAGGAGATAGGGGAGGGGCTGATAATGTGATGTCACTATATTACTGTTTATTTCATTGGCCCGTTTGACTGTCAAGGGTTCAGCCTCCAGGAAGAAACCCTAAACACAAAGTAAATACACATTGCACATACAAATGACTCCAGGGTGTCTAATGAAGTACTGTCACCTCATAAAAACATGAAAAACTGGAAAAATAAAAAAATTGTGGCACTCCATCTTTAACTTCCGCTCGCTCGAGCCATTGAGTTATAATGGTACTTCCGGCAGTCTTCCGGGTGCTTCAAAACGCCACTGAGCAACTTCTATTGAAATGAATAGCTTGGGGGGCGGGGCTGTCGCTCCGGTTCGGTCTCTATCCCGTTATTACTCTATGCTTATAGCCCATTGAATTGCCTTGAAATGTGCTTTATTATAGCCTACACATAAATCTGCCTCGACTTGCCTTACTCTACCATAGAGTGTTTACATCTCTGGGACCCTGCAGTCACCCCTGTCAGCACACTGTGATATGTTCTGTAACCGTGGGAGAGTGATATCCCCCGTTGCAATGTCACTCAACAACAAAACGCTCCCGCCACATGACAACAGCAGCCTCCTCATAGCCAGGGTGGAGAGTGTACAGATGGCCTCGCATCTGGGGGTGATGCATTATTTGGGGTCTTAATGAAGATTTAATTTCGCCTTTGGATTTCGTGTCGTCGGAACTGAATTTTGTGATTTATTAGCGCCACCACCGCCACGACACCACAGAGCCTGGGAGCCAGCTGAATCTACGAGCTCATCTTTAGGTATGTGTGTGAACCTCCGGCTCCAGCCAACCTGGCTGGAAATGGGCCAATCACATTCATTTATCTAATATGGGATGGGGGTGTGTGGGGGGGGGGCTTCATGCAATGACTAACAGGCTCAGTGTGCTGCCAAGTCTACTTTATTAAAAGCGACTTTGGCTTGATTTTCTGTAATGTATCTTGTGGATATTGGTAGCTGCTTTTTGGGGGGGGCTTGTTTCTAAAGCATATAGTTACTTATTTGGGCTTGCTGTCTAAAGTTGTTTATTTTCATGTCAAGGCCTGAGTGTGTGTGTGTGTGTGTGTGTGTGTGTGTGTGTGTGTGTGTGCGTGCGTGTGCGTGTGTGTGTGTGTGTGTGTGCGTGCGTGCGTGCGTGCGTGCGTGCATGCGTGCGTGCGTGCGTGCGCATGCTGCGTCACTTCTTTACGGCTTATTTTCGTAGACACGACTGTTTGTTCCTGCTTGGAACTCGACTGTCAAACCAACCAGTGCTGCTTGTCAAACAGCAATCAGCAATATGCTATACTGCACTGCGCCTTTTCCCAACCTCAATGCTTTCATTGCTGGGTAAAACATTAACACAACAAATGGTGGCATAAGTGGGGTAATTTGGTTGGAGGAGAGGCAGTTGCCACCCTCTACCTTTCAACATGTAATGGAACCTAAAAATGCACGTCTTTTATCCACAATTAAACACATTACATTTAACCCATTTTGGGCGGGAACCCCTTTTAAGCATTATGTTATACTTTAGCTATTGAAAAATAGCAGATCTACTAGCTCATAGCGCGGCACCGAGTGCCACGCTACAAGCTTGTAGGTCTGCTATTTTTTTTTTAATAGTGAAATTGTAGTGCAAACCTTTGAATATATATATTCTTTACGTTTTTAACTCAAATCTTTGCTTCTGGGGGAGGGTCCCTGGAACAACATATTTTCAGATGGGTGGTCGGCGGCCAATTACATATATTGTTGGGGGTCCTTGACATGAAAATGTTTGAGCACCACTGACATAGAAACATGGGTTTTTCAGAAAACTGTCAGGATTTAGAAGGCATTTGTACAATCGTTCCCAGGCCTAAATGGGTTAAAAAGGATTGAAACAGAGACTCACGTCTTGGTTGTTCATGTCCCAGTAGGGTCTCTCCCCGTACGAGACCACCTCCCACATGACGATGCCGTAACTCCACACGTCGCTGGCCGGGCTGAACTTCCTGTAGGCGATGGCCTCCGGAGGGGTCCACCTGATGGGGATCTTACCCCCGGGAGAATGGTACGTCCCGACCGTCTCCTACGGACAGCACCGAACAACAGCGTTGGTTCAGAATGTGAGGAAAAAATGATGGGTGAAATTGGCTTTGGTACGGTACATGCTCCATCATTTGTAGTTTTGAAGAAAGTGGAAGAGCAAGGAAAACAGGATAGAAAATAGTAAAACATCCAAGTTGAGTCAAGAAAAAATAAATATAGATAAATAGGCAGTACAGGCAGTAAAATATTCATAAGAAAGCCAATGGCATGAGGCGGTTACAAAGCAGCATTTAAGATTATCAAAGTAAAAAATATGTCTGTCTGTCTGTCTGTCTGTCTGTCTGTCTGTCTGTCTGTCTGCCTGCCTGCCTGCCTGCCTGCCTGCCTGCCTGCCGACCTGCCAAATGCCATCCAAATGTCATCCTGGCCACAATAACTCAATCCACCGTATCAACATCAATTCACACAGCAAAGCAGTGGAAACTCACATTATAGCGAGTAAGTATTGATTAAATAGGTCGCCTTGCTGGTTTTTATCACGGTACTTTTATTGCATCAGCTGCAGTTCAGGAGGGCACACACAGGACTTAAAACAGGTGCAGCTAGGGTGAAAACTAGTACACGGAGAACAGAGGAGATCCACACACTCCCAAAGTGAAGCGTATTATTAACCACATGGACTCTGGTTCTGGTGTCCATTTCTCTGGGCCAACATTTGGCAAAAGTAGGCAAACATTTGTCCCAAACAGGGGAACATTCTGTAAAAATAAAAAATAAAATAAAAATACAAACATTGTGCGAAAATAGCAGATCTACAAGCTTAAAAAAAATAGAATGATTAGACAAGTGTACACTAGTACAGGGTTTAACCCATTTTGGGTGGGAACCCCTTTTGGTGTTAGCATTATGTTATGCTTTAGATCATAGCGCGCCACCGAGTGGCGCGCTACGAGCTTGTAGGTCTGCTATTTTTGAAAATCGAAGAACGACTGACATAGAAACATAGCTTTTTCAGAAAACGGTCAGGATGTAGAAGACATTTTTAGAATCTGATCTCAGGTCAAAATGGGTTAAGTGTACAAGGTTTTGATCCATGAATAACATTAATTCCCATGCAGAAGAATCTTACATCTGGAATGTAAACCTTCTCACAGCAATAACAGAATGTAGTCTGACACAATATGGTACAATATGTGCTGGTCGTGTATATTGCACGACCAGCACATATTTTTTACCAACTGCCTGTAGTGCTCCTGCATGCCTTAAGTGGACGCATCACAAAGTTATTGCCTACTGTTGGTTATCTTGGAACAAAGCTATACAACAACGTCACAAGCTAGATGACTACAGCCAGGCCAGGCCTGCTGCATGCGGAGTGGGTACACTATGACTACAGCCAGGCCAGGCCTGCTGCATGCGGAGTGGGTACACTATGACTACAGCCAGGCCAGGCCTGCTGCATGCGGAGTGGGTACACTATGACTACAGCCAGGCCAGGCCTGCTGCATGCGGAGCGGGACAGGTACACTATGACTACAGCCAGGCCAGGCCTGCTGCATGCGGAGTGGGTACACTATGACTACAGCCAGGCCAGGCCTGCTGCATGCGGAGCGGAGTGGGTACACTATGACTACAGCCAGGCCAGGCCTGCTGCATGCGGAGCGGGACGGGTACACTATGACTACAGCCAGGCCAGGCCTGCTGCATGCGGAGTGGGATAGGTACACTAAAGCACTCGTCTCTTGTTTTCCAGTCCCGCTGTTTTTACTGCCGCCATTGCAAGAGGACCACAGCATCTTATCTGATGGTGCTTGTTTTTCCTGACTGCTACTGTATGTCAGCTACCGAACAAAACTACTAGTCTACAGTGCGTGCGTGCGTGCGTCACACTGTGACACATGCTACAGTCCTGACTCCTGCCCCATTCCAGCTGCTGAACACTACTAATACTAACAGTGAGTCTGTGACCTAAATGGACATTGGACAGTCAGCATTAGTAGAACAATAACCTGGGATAATAACTTTTCTTATGTGATTTTGCTGCCTTGGCATAAAAATAAATCAGTCCGAAATCAGTAGGAATAGTGACAACAAATGTGTTTGGCAAACATCTGTCTCTTGGTGGCGCTATAAATGACCGATTTGAAAATAAAATTGGGTGCAGATTACTGCACTGCATTACAAAACGGGCCCCTGCAGCAAGCGCCAATCGTAGTCAATACTACGGAATACACGCAGGCACACAAGGACGAAAACATACAGCCTTCGGCCTGGCGGAGACAACAAAACATACAGCCTTCGGCCTGGCGGAGACAACAAAACATACGGCCTTCGGCCTGGCGGAGACAACAAAACATACGGCCTTCGGCCTGGCGGAGACAACAAAACATACAGCCTTCGGCCTGGCGGAGACAACAAAACATACAGCCTTCGGCCTGGCGGAGACAACAAAACATACGGCCTTCGGCCTGGCGGAGACAACAAAACATACGGCCTTCGGCCTGGCGGAGACAACAACGGCAGGACCTCTGTCGTACATGGATGGTACACCGGTGTCAACACTCCCGGGCCTTCAACAGCTCAACGAGGACATTCTGTTGTCAAGCAGCTTCACGTTCATTGAAAACGGTACTTCGTGTTTAAATTTGGGCATTTTTCTGAGGAGGATTAGGGTTAGTCTACTATATGAAGATATATCTTGGTCACTTGTTCTCATGTTTTTGGGTCATAGATTTGTTTTCCTCGAATATGGATGATATAACATGCAATGTAGATGTTATATATATGTTTTTCTTTTAACTGGTAGCCTACTTTCTTTGAGGCCCTACATTGTTCTCTCTGCATTCTATTTATGTAACTATTTACCTTATTTATCGACAAGAAATCATGCTTTCCCACACTCGCAAGTTGCCCTGGATAAGAGCATTTGCAACCCAATTGTGGCTTCATGAAAAAGGCATTCCCATAGAATGGGGCACCACACTGCGACACACTGCAGGTGGATGCTATAGTAGGGGCAACACACCACATAGCAGACACTGCAGGTGGATGCTATAGTAGGGGCAACAACACACCACATAGCAGACACTGCAGAATGCAGGTGGATGCTATAGTAGGGGCAACAACACATCACATACCAGACACTGCAGAATGCAGGTAGATGCTATGGAAGGGCAACAACACATCACATACCAGACACTGCAGAATGCAGATGGATGCTATAGTAGGGGCAACAACACACCACATAGCAGACACTGCAGGTGGATGCTATGGAAGGGGCAACACACCACATAGCAGACACTGCAGGTGGATGCTATAGTAGGGGCAACAACACACCACATAGCAGACACTGCAGGTGGATGCTATAGTAGGGGCATCCACCTGCAGAATGCAAGTGGATGCTATGGAAGGGCAACAACACATCACATACCAGACACTGCAGAATGCAGGTGGATGCTATAGTAGGGGCAACAACACATCACATACCAGACACTGCAGAATGCAGGTAGATGCTATGGAAGGGCAACAACACATCACATACCAGACACTGCAGAATGCAGGTGGATGCTATAGTAGGGGCAACAACACACCACATAGCAGACACTGCAGGTGGATGCTATGGAAGGGGCAACACACCACATAGCAGACACTGCAGGTGGATGCTATGGAAGGGGCAACACACCACATAGCAGACACTGCAGAATGCAGGTGGATGCTATAGTAGGGGCAACAACACACCACATAGCAGACACTGCAGGTGGATGCTATAGTGGGGCAACACACCACATAGCAGACACTGCAGGTGGATGCTATAGTGGGGCAACACACCACATAGCAGACACTGCAGGTGGATGCTATAGTGGGGCAACACACCACATAGCAGACACTGCAGGTGGATGCTATAGTAGGGGCAACAACACACCACATAGCAGACACTGCAGGTGGATGCTATGGAAGGGGCAACAACACACCACATAGCAGACACTGCAGGTGGATGCTATGGAAGGGGCAACAACACACCACATAGCAGACACTGCAGGTGGATGCTATAGTAGGGGCAACAACACACCACATAGCAGACACTGCAGGTGGATGCTATAGAAGGGGCAACAACACACCACATAGCAGACACTGCAGGTGGATGCTATGGAAGGGGCAACAACACACCACATAGCAGACACTGCAGGTGGATGCTATAGAAGGGGCAACAACACACCACATAGCAGACACTGCAGGTGGATGCTATGGAAGGGGCAACAACACACCACATAGCAGACACTGCAGATGGATGCTATAGTAGGGGCAACAACACACCACATAGCAGACACTGCAGGTGGATGCTATGGAAGGGGCAACAACACACCACATAGCAGACACTGCAGGTGGATGCTATAGTAGGGGCAACAACACACCACATAGCAGACACTGCAGGTGGATGCTATAGTAGGGGCAACCACACACCACATAGCAGACACTGCAGGTGGATGCTATAGTAGGGGCAACAACACACCACATAGCAGACACTGCAGGTGGATGCTATGGAAGGGGCAACAACACACCACATAGCAGACACTGCAGGTGGATGCTATAGTAGGGGCAACAACACACCACATAGCAGACACTGCAGGTGGATGCTATGGAAGGGGCAACAACACACCACATAGCAGACACTGCAGGTGGATGCTATAGTAGGGGCAACAACACACCACATAGCAGACACTGCAGGTGGATGCTATAGTAGGGGCAACCACACACCACATAGCAGACACTGCAGGTGGATGCTATGGAAGGGGCAACAACACACCACATAGCAGACACTGCAGAATGCAGATGGATGCTGTGGGCTCTTCCTCCTGGGTAAAACGGTGCAGAAAGCCTGGAGGAAGGTTTCTCTTCCTGTCTACGACCCGATAGATAATACCATGATCATACCTCCTCTAACCCATTTAGACATGAGGACCATTCTACTAAATGTCTTCTAAATCATGACAGTTTTCAGAAAAAAACTGTTTCTGTCAGTCGTTCTCAAACTATTTCATGTCAAGGACCCCTCGAATTATATGTAGGCCCTATTTGGCCGCCGACCCCCCCATCTCAAAATATGTAGTTCCAGGGACACCCCAGAAGCAAATATTTGAGTTAAAAAACGTTCTCTCTGAAGGAATAAAAAATTCAAAGATTTGCGCCACATTTTCACAATTTTTCAAAAACAGCAGACCTTCATAGCCCGGCACCGAGTGCCGCGCTATGATCTTGTAGATCTGCTATTTTTCAATAGCTAAAGTATAACATAATGCACCAATAGGGGTTCCCGCCCAAAATGGGCTAATGCCTCTGGCTGATGTAACCAAACGACCCACTTTATACACTTTCACACTCTCTAAAAGCAGAGGGATTTTAGTGTTCCCCTCCCAGCACCTCCAGACAACGCCTGAGGTCGCTCTCCCATCAACAGACATCTCAGGCCATCATCCTCAGCATGCCCAATTAAATGTAGGGTATGAGAGAATGTATTTTGTTAAGAACGATATTCTCGATAGTAGTCACTGCTGTTTCCTTGTATTGTTTTAATTTTTCACCTTGCCTCCTTTTAACTTCTTCATCGTGTTTTTGATCTTTTTGTTTTTTTTAATCTCGTTTAATATTGTGTTGTTTTTTCCTTTTGTTAATCCTTTTTTATGTAAAGCACTTATTTTGTCTGCATTTGATGTCATGAAAGGTGCTATACAAATACAGATCATTTATTGATACTCTCCCACGCATGCGATCCTCTCTCTCTCTCTCTCTCAAGCACACTCTCAACTGTTTTATAATTTAAGACCTGAGGCTGATTCTATGAATGCTACCTCTAAGTCAGTATAGTTTAGTCACCACTTTCAATATTTTTCAAAAATGTTAAAGGAATGAAAATACACCCACACACTGTGAAGCTCGGTACAAGAGTATTTTCTTTTAATAATGCAACGTTTCGGTAGCCATGGCTTGGCCAGCCTCATAGCGAGGATCCACTGAAGATTCTTCCCCGCATACGAGTCTGGACTCGGGCCCATAGGCAGCATGAAAAGTGGGCGTTAGTAGTTGCCTTGACAGATCCATCTAGCCAATCAGCACAACAAAAAGCTGACGTCACCACAAAGTGCGCTAGTCCGCTCCAGAGCCTGGTCCGCTCCTCATACCACGCTAAAAACAACAAGGTCTGTTATAGTTTCTATATGTCAGAGTCTATATCTGAAATAACTGCTGTTCTTCTCGTTTCTGTGTAAACCTTTAAACGTGTTGCGTTGAGGGCAGCCATTGTTGTTTTGAAAGTACTGCAGCATGAATGTTACGTCACCATATACACAATGAACCAATCAGAGGCTGCTTTTCACTGTTGTACGGACAGCCGTTGAAACGCAGTCACTGATTGGCCGCGCTCATTTTCTGATTTCTCCAGCTTCCGCATACTCTCTGCCTATGGGCCGAAGTCCATACTCATACTCTCTGCCTATGGGCCGAAGTCCAGACTCATATGAAGTCCAGACTCATATGAAGTCCAGACTCATATGAAGCCCAGACTCATATGAAGTCCAGACTCATATGAAGTCCAGACTCATATGAAGTTCAGACTCATATGCAGTCCAGACTCATATGAAGTCCAGACTCATATGAAGTCCAGACTCATATGAAGCCCAGACTCATATGAAGTTCAGACTCATATGAAGTCCATATGAAGTCCAGACTCATATGAAGCCCAGACTCATATGAAGTCCAGACTCATATGAAGCCCAGACTCATATGAAGTCCAGACTCATATGAAGCCCAGACTCATATGAAGCCCAGACTCATATGAAGTCCAGACTCATATGAAGCCCAGACTCATATGAAGCCCAGACTCATATGAAGTCCAGACTCATATGAAGTCCAGACTCATATGAAGTCCAGACTCATATGAAGTCCAGACTCATATGAAGTCCAGACTCATATGAAGTCCAGACTCATATGAAGTTCAGACTCATATGAAGTCCAGACTCATATGAAGTCCAGACTCATATGAAGTCCAGACTCATATGAAGTTCAGACTCATATGAAGTCCAGACTCATATGAAGTCCAGACTCATATGAAGTCCAGACTCATATGAAGTCCAGACTCATATGAAGTCCAGACTCATATGAAGTCCAGACTCATATGAAGCCCAGACTCATATGAAGTCCAGACTCATATGAAGTCCAGACTCATATGAAGTTCAGACTCATATGAAGTCCAGACTCATATGAAGTCCAGACTCATATGAAGTCCAGACTCATATGAAGTCCAGACTCATATGAAGTCCAGACTCATATGAAGCCCAGACTCATATGAAGTCCAGACTCATATGAAGTCAAGACTCATATGAAGCCCAGACTCATATGAAGTCCAGACTCATATGAAGTCCAGACTCATATGAGGGGACGAATCTTCAGTGAATCCTCGCTGTGAGGCTGGCCAAGCCAGGCTAACGTTTCGGTCCCTCCGGACCTTCTTCAGGTATCTAAAAAAATGTTTAAAAAAAAATAGCTCACATCGCGACACTTTGTGCCGCGCTATGAGCTTGCATATCTGCAAATTCTGAAGAGCCAAAGTATACAATGACACACATTTAATGTGTTAAAATAAAACACACTGGGTTTGATTAATCAAAAACGTAATAAATAGAATGATACATAAGCACAATCCACAATGATGTACAAAAAAAAGTACATGTCATTTGTCGAGAGTGAATAACTCATACACACTTTTGCAAACTTGATTTTAAGGGGCTGTTTGATGTGTAGAAAGAGAGATCATTGGACTAGTATAAAAGTGCTCTGAGATAAATGCGTAACCTTTGTTTCACTCCAAATAACCGTGGACTTTCTTCAGCAGAGAGAGAGAGCAGCGATAGTCCTTTTTAAACAGGCACGTCAACGTGAATCAGCGTGCATGACTGACACGGACACGACCTCCCCCCCCCCCCCGCCGCGCTACAGTTCTGTTCCAGCAGCGTGAGACAGACAGACAGACAGACACCATCCCGCTGCCTGGGAGGTCCGCGGAGAAGAAGACACGGAGATGATGTCAAGCAACAAAACAAAAAACGATTTCTTTTATCCCAGTCTTTCTTTCTGGTCTTCTCATTCCATCAGCATCTGGGAGATTCAGTCAAGGGACTAAATTCATTTCGCTCCTAATGCCACCAAAATGTGGAACGCCCTACCAAGACATGCAAATCCCTTGACTCCTTCAGAACCGCCCTCAAAGAGCACCTACGGACGGCTGCAATTAGAAACTGGCCCCCGTAAAATCTGAATCCCCTCCCTCCCCACCCCTTTTTACCCTCACTGTATATGTTTATTTTCTTTTCCCTTTTTACCTCCTTTATGATGATTTCCTGTTTTGACTATATAGTTGTGTATATTCGTACGTCTCTAATTGTTTTGATGAATTCAAAATGGTGGGCCCTATTGTAAACAAGTGTAATGCTTTATGGTGTCGTCCACTCACAGTTAACAGTTTTTGTATTGAGTTGTACTTGAAATGTACTGTAATTCTGCAAACTGTTAATCAATCAATCAAACAATCAATCAATCAATCAATCAATCAAGACCATTTCCGGAGATGCTAGGCATACTTCAACATAAGACTCGGGGTGATGTAATACCATGTGAAGGTTGTAGTATTATGACCAAGTGAAAGTGGGTTGTATTTTGAAGTCTGCCTACTGGAAGTCAATACAGTTTTTCTCTCTAAATGACAGATGGGCAACAGCTTTCATGAGCATTACGTAATGTGTTATTATTTCCCTTTTAGTTTTTTAGGAAGGGAAACATTTTCTCCATCCTTTATTATACTGTATACTGTTTATATTTGTATGACTCTCTCCTGGACTGAAATGAAAAACAGTACACCCTCTCTGAGACTATTCTTTTTTAACCCATTTTGACCTGGGAACGATTCTACAAATGTCTTCTAAATCCTGACAGTTTTCTGAAAAAAACCTATGTTTCTCAGTGGTGCTCAACCTTTTTCATGTCGAGGACCCCCAGAATTATCTGAATTTGGACCCCCATCTGAAAATATGTTGTTCCAGAGAACCCCCAGAAGCAAAGAATATATTCAAAGATTTGTGCCGCATGTTCACGATTTAAAAAAAATAGCAGACCTACAAGATCATAGCGCGGCACTCGGTGCCGTGCTATGAGCTTGTATGAGCTTGCTATGAGCTTGGGGTCCTCCAGTAGGACCCCTCCCATACACATCAAATGGACCCGAATGCACTTCTTTCTGGCCTTCCCAATGAGTCCACTATGAACAGAATAGAGCCATCAACACAGACAGCGCTTGTGAAAAACACACCCTTTCGTTGCATTTTTTGTTTGCTAGTTTTCACAGTCGTTTAGTTTTGCGTTCTTCTTACCCGCGTGGTGTAGGCCGCCTCGGGGTCGTCGTCCAGCACTCGGCTCAGGCCGAAGTCGGACACCTTGCAGACCAGGTTGGAGTTGACCAGCGTGTTCCTGGCCGCCAGGTCTCTGTGCACGAAGCTCATGTCTGACAGGTACTTCATGCCCGAGGCCACCCCGCGCAGCATGCCCACCAGCTGGATCACAGTGAACTGACCGTCATGTTTCTGAGAGAGAGACAGAGAGACAGAGAGAGCAGACAGCGGAACGTGAGAAGAAAGACAGTGGTGAATCCACCAACCACATGCAGCATGGCCACGACGGACAAGGTTAAAAATAGACTTCACCCTGTATCCGTATATCTGTAGCTGAAAGTGAGTTTTGCACTTACTCTCAGGAAGGCATCCAGCGATCCATTCTCCATGTACTCTGTGATGATCATCACCGGTTTACCTGAAGAGATACACAGCAGTATTTATAGTGTTCGCTATGTTTCATACATGAACGCTATGTTTCATACGTGAACGCTATGTTTCATACGTGAACGCTATGTTTCATACATGAACGCTATGTTTCATACATGAACGCTATGTTTCATACATGAACGCTATGTTTCATACATGAACGCTATGTTTCATACATGAACGCTATGTTTCATACATGAACGCTATGTTTCATACATGAACGCTATGTTTCATACATGAACGCGCACAATGCTATGAACGACCCAGCGCATTCACGTATGGCCCACAACCAATCCCAGAATGCACTCTGTTCCAAACCGGAAGAACGCCTCATGCGCTGGGTGAGCAATTCAATGCAAGTGGATGAGAGGAGAAATCCGGTGATGTCTCTCTAATACAGGCGGTACAGCGCAATCTCTAATTGAATTCATATAAAACATTAAAAGACGGAGATCTCCGCTCATGGCAGTGCATGAGTCAATGAGCACACAGCTTACATCTGGTGACCACGCCCTCCAGCCGGATGATGTTTGGATGGTCAAACTGTCCCATGATTGACGCCTCCGACAGGAAGTCCCGCCTCTGCTTGTCAGAGTATCCCGCCTTCAGACTCTTGATGGCCACGTAGATCTCCCTCTTCCCCTGGAGACGCAGCCGCCCACTGCACACCTCGCCGAACTCGCCTACGGTGCACGCACGCACGCACGCACGCACGCACGCACGCACGCACGCACGCACGCACGCACGCACGCACGCACGCACGCAGACACACACACACACACACACACACACACACACACACACACACACATTTAACCACGTTAACCAATAGTTTAGCTATTGAAAAATAGCAGATCCACAAGCTCATAGCGCGGCACTGCGTGTTGCACTATGAGCTTGTAGATCTGCTATTTTGGAAAAATTGGGAAAAGCGTGATGCAAATCTTTGAATAGATATTGTTTCACAGCAGACTTTTTTTAACTCAATCTTTGCTTCTGGGGGGGGGGGGGGGGGGGGCTGGAACTACATAGTCCGGAGGCCAAGTACATATCATTTTTGGGTCCTTGACATGGAATAGTTTGAGCACCACTGAATTATGGAAACATAGGTTTTTCAGATTTGGAAGACATTTGGTCTCAGGTCTAAATAAAATGGGTTATGTGTGTTCATGCATGTGTCACACGCGCGCGTGCGTGTGTGTGTGTGTGTGTGTGTGTGTGTGTGTGTGTGTGTGTGTGTGTGCGGTTCTTTGAGGACCCTCACCCATGCCGATGACCCTCTCGATGTGAATGCCGCTGACGTCGATCTCCTTGGCGAACTCGTGGATGGCCTGGTCAGGGTCTTCATAGGTGAACGGATCCACGTAGATCTTAACCCCTGACATGAGCACGCACGCAGGCACGCAGGAACGCACACACACACACACACACACACACACACACACACACACACACACACACACACACACACACACACACACACACACACACACACACACACACACACACACACACACACACACACACACACACACACACACACGGTTTAACCACGTGACCACTTTTAACACTATACATATTCCAATGTACTGTACTGTACTGTACTGTACTGTACTGTACTGTACTGTACTGTACTGTACTGTACTGTACTGTACTGTACTGTACTGTACTGTACGCTGCTTGTCTCTGGTCCCCAATTGGAAGAAGCCGGCCTCCGAAGGGTGGTCTGTCTGTGTGTGCAGGTGTTCATTATGTGTTCGGCAGACTGCTCAGGCTCGCAGCACGCTCTCGCGTGCTGCACTGCCTGCCAATTAAGTCCCACTGATTTGTTTTAGCAGCCGACACCAGTGCGCAGGGCAGGCGGTTCAGTAGGGTCCAATGGCGGCGTGGTAGGTCTCCCCCCCCACCCCCCCCCCCCCCCCGCCCCCCCTGTCAGTATGCATGTCACACATGTCTCCTCGCTGCTCAGTCCAGGACTTTTAACACACATCTGTCCAGCAAACATCATAAAACTGAGCAAAAGCACGCACAGATGAGTGTGTGTGTGTGTGTGTGTGTGTGTGTGTGTGTGTGTGTGTGTGTGTGTGTGTGTGTGTGTGTGTGCACTGCCTGCCAAAAACGTTCCCTCTTGTATGTGTGTGTGCTTGGCAGGCGTGTGGTCCAATCCACAGTTGTTGTTCATTGTCTTCCATTAAGG
>NC_136806.1:8002972-8012972 GCF_951216825.1 Electrona antarctica
CACACACACACACACACACACACACACACACACACACACACACACACACACACACACACACACACACACACACACACACACACACACACACACACACACACACACACACAGCAAACTTACACCGACCCGCACACGTGCCTTCAGGGGCACAAGGGCGAGTGAGCGAGCGTGTGAAAACACCCACATTCTGGCTGACACTCAGAATGCAAAATGAAACACATCATAAAGTTGCAGAGCTGTTCAACGCGTCCAACACACGCAGCAACGTGCACAGCCCACCCTTCTCGCTCACACACACCCACATGCACACGCACGCACAAAATGTAGATAAACTATCTACATTTTGAATTTAGCAACTGAAGCAAAAACGTGTGTGTGTGTGTGAGTGTGTGTGTGTGTGTGTGTGTGTGTGTGTGTATGTGTGTGTGTGTGTGTGTGTGTGTGTGTGTGTGTGTGTGCAACACACAAGCCTGAGTAGATGTGAAATGACCTCAGAAGTGTTAAATTGCAAAGTGCTAAATGGAACACCCCCCTGCCTGGAAACACCACTGATGGCGTCCTGTTGACAGTCCGGGCGTCGACACTAACGGTTACCTGACTGCCCGTGGCAAGTCAACGAAAGGTTTGGGCAAGTGTGGAGTTTGCTTTCATGTTGCCCGAACAAGGCAAGCGTGTTTGAATGGAGAAGCAACGGTCGTCTTCATTAAATATGATTGGTTATTCATGAAAGAACAAATAATGCTACCTTTTTAACAGTATCATCGCGCTCATTCAGATTGTCAAATTGACCGCGTCTCCCCTCGGCAGTTACCGATTGGATTTAACATGAATCGATTTGATTTACTTTTCAGGCAAGTGGGGATGACCTTCGGGCAAGTAAAACGTGACCTGTATACTTGCAAGTACAGATCATGTTTTGCTACTGCGAGTAGAACTCGTACAATATTGATTTCTTATTTAAAAAAAAATAAAAAGTATTGTAAGCAGAATGTCAGAAGTTCTCATCTCCCAATGGGCAAGTGCCTCTGAGACCTTAGTAGTGTGAAGCCCTGCACTGAGACCTTAGTAGTGTCAAGCCCTGCACTGAGACCTTAGTGTGAAGCCCTGCACTGAGACCTTAGTAGTGTCAAGCCCTGCACTGAGACCTTAGTAGTGTCAAGCCCTGCACTGAGACCTTAGTAGTGTCAAGCCCTGCACTGAGACCTTAATAGTGTCAAGCCCTGCACTGAGACCTTAGTAGTGTGAAGCCCTGCATTGAGACCTTAGTAGTGTCAAGCCCTGCACTGAGACCTTAGTAGTGTCAAGCCCTGCACTGAGACCTTAGTAGTGTGAAGCCCTGCACTGAGACCTTAGTAGTGTGAAGCCCTGCACTGAGACCTTAGTAGTGTGAAGCCCTGCACTGAGACCTTAGTAGTGTGAAGGCCTGCACTGAGACCTTAGTAGTGTCAAGCCCTGCACTGAGACCTTAGTAGTGTCAAGCCTTGCACTGAGACCTTAGTAGTGTGAAGCCCTGCACTGAGACCTTAGTAGTGTGAAGCCCTGCACTGAGACCTTAGTAGTGTCAAGCCCTGCACTGAGACCTTAGTAGTGTCAAGCCCTGCACTGAGACCTTAGTAGTGTGAAGCCCTGCACTGAGACCTTAGTAGTGTCAAGCCCTGCACTGAGACCTTAGTAGTGTCAAGCCCTGCACTGAGACCTTAGTAGTGTGAAGCCCTGCACTGAGACCTTAGTAGTGTGAAGCCCTGCACTGAGACCTTAGTAGTGTCAAGCCCTGCACTGAGACCTTAGTAGTGTCAAGCCCTGCACTGAGACCTTAGTAGTGTCAAGTCCTGCACTGAGACCTTAGTAGTGTCAAGCCCTGCACTGAGACCATAGTAGTGTCAAGCCCTGCACTGAGACCTTAGTAGTGTGAAGCCCTGCACTGAGACCTTAGTAGTGTCAAGCCCTGCACTGAGACCTTAGAAGTGTGAAGCCCTGCACTGAGACCTTAGTAGTGTGAAGCCTTGCACTGAGACCTTAGTAGTGTGAAGCCCTGCACTGAGACCTTAGTAGTGTCAAGCCCTGCACTGAGACCTTAGTAGTGTGAAGGCCTGCACTGAGACCTTAGTAGTGTCAAGCCCTGCACTGAGACCTTAGTGTGAAGCCCTGCACTGAGACCTTAGTAGTGTCAAGCCCTGCACTGAGACCTTAGTAGTGTCAAGCCCTGCACTGAGACCTTAGTAGTGTCAAGCCCTGCACTGAGACCTTAATAGTGTCAAGCCCTGCACTGAGACCTTAGTAGTGTGAAGCCCTGCACTGAGACCTTAGTAGTGTCAAGCCCTGCACTGAGACCTTAGTAGTGTCAAGCCCTGCACTGAGACCTTAGTAGTGTGAAGCCCTGCACTGAGACCTTAGTAGTGTGAAGCCCTGCACTGAGACCTTAGTAGTGTGAAGCCCTGCACTGAGACCTTAGTAGTGTCAAGCCCTGCACTGAGACCTTAGTAGTGTGAAGCCCTGCACTGAGACCTTAGTAGTGTGAAGCCCTGCACTGAGACCTTAGTAGTGTCAAGCCCTGCACTGAGACCTTAGTAGTGTCAAGCCCTGCACTGAGACCTTAGTAGTGTCAAGTCCTGCACTGAGACCTTAGTAGTGTCAAGCCCTGCACTGAGACCATAGTAGTGTCAAGCCCTGCACTGAGACCTTAGTAGTGTGAAGCCCTGCACTGAGACCTTAGTAGTGTCAAGCCCTGCACTGAGACCTTAGAAGTGTGAAGCCCTGCACTGAGACCTTAGTAGTGTGAAGCCCTGCACTGAGACCTTAGTAGTGTCAAGCCCTGCACTGAGACCTTAGTAGTGTCAAGCCCTGCACTGAGACCTTAGTAGTGTGAAGCCTTGCACTGAGACCTTAGTAGTGTGAAGCCCTGCACTGAGACCTTAGTAGTGTCAAGCCCTGCACTGAGACCTTAGAAGTGTGAAGCCCTGCACTGAGACCTTAGTAGTGTGAAGCCCTGCACTGAGACCTTAGTAGTGTCAAGCCCTGCACTGAGACCTTAGTAGTGTCAAGCCCTGCACTGAGACCTTAGTAGTGTGAAGCCTTGCACTGAGACCTTAGTAGTGTGAAGGCCTGCACTGAGACCTTAGTAGTGTGAAGCCCTGCACTGAGACCTTAGTAGTGTCAAGCCCTGCACTGAGACCTTAGTAGTGTGAAGCCCTGCACTGAGACCTTAGTAGTGTGAAGCCCTGCACTGAGACCTTAGCAGTGTCAAGCCCTGCACTGAGACCTTAGTAGTGTCAAGCCCTGCACTGAGACCTTAGTAGTGTGACGCCCTGCACTGAGACCTTAGTAGTGTGAAGCCCTGCACTGAGACCTTAGTAGTGTCAAGCCCTGCACTGAGACCTTAGTAGTGTGACGCCCTGCACTGAGACCTTAGTAGTGTGAAGCCCTGCACTGAGACCTTAGTAGTGTGAAGCCCTGCACTGAGACCTTAGTAGTGTCAAGCCCTGCACTGAGACCTTAGTAGTGTGAGGCCCTGCACTGAGACCTTAGTAGTGTGAAGGCCTGCACTGAGACCTTAGTAGTGTCAAGCCCTGCACTGAGACCTTAGTAGTGTGAGGCCCTGCACTGAGACCTTAGTAGTGTGAAGGCCTGCACTGAGACCTTAGTAGTGTCAAGCCCTGCACTGAGACCTTAGTAGTGTCAAGCCCTGCACTGAGACCTTAGTAGTGTCAAGCCCTGCAATGAGACCTTAGTAGTGTGAAGCCCTGCACTGAGACCTTAGTAGTGTCAAGTCCTGCACTGAGACCTTAGTAGTGTCAAGCCCTGCACTGAGACCTTAGTAGTGTGAAGGCCTGCACTGAGACCTTAGTAGTGTCAAGCCCTGCACTGAGACCTTAGTAGTGTGAAGGCCTGCACTGAGACCTTAGTAGTGTGAAGGCCTGCACTGAGACCTTAGTAGTGTGAAGGCCTGCACTGAGACCTTAGTAGTGTCAAGTCCTGCACTGAGACCTTAGTAGTGTGAAGCCCTGCACTGAGACCTTAGTAGTGTGAAGCCCTGCACTGAGACCTTAGTAGTGTGAAGCCCTGCACTGAGACCTTAGTAGTGTCAAGCCCTGCACTGAGACCTTAGTAGTGTCAAGCCCTGCACTGAGACCTTAGTAGTGTCAAGCCCTGCACTGAGACCTTAGTAGTGTCAAGCCCTGCACTGAGACCTTAGTAGTGTCAAGCCCTGCACTGAGACCTTAGTAGTGTGAAGCCCTGCACTGAGACCTTAGTAGTGTCAAGCCCTGCACTGAGACCTTAATAGTGTCAAGCCCTGCACTGAGACCTTAGTAGTGTCAAGCCCTGCACTGAGACCTTAGTAGTGTCAAGCCCTGCACTGAGACCTTAGTAGTGTCAAGCCCTGCACTGAGACCTTAGTAGTGTGAGGCCCTGCACTGAGACCTTAGTAGTGTCAAGCCCTGCACTGAGACCTTAGTAGTGTGAAGCCCTGCACTGAGACCTTAGTAGTGTGAAGCCCTGCACTGAGACCTTAGTAGTGTGAAGGCCTGCACTGAGACCTTAGTAGTGTGAAGGTCTGCACTGAGACCTTAGTAGTGTCAAGCCCTGCACTGAGACCTTAGTAGTGTCAAGCCCTGCACTGAGACCTTAGTAGTGTCAAGCCCTGCACTGAGACCTTAGTAGTGTGAAGCCCTGCACTGAGACCTTAGTAGTGTCAAGCCCTGCACTGAGACCTTAGTAGTGTCAAGCCCTGCACTGAGACCTTAGTAGTGTCAAGCCCTGCACTGAGACCTTAGTAGTGTCAAGCCCTGCACTGAGACCTTAGTAGTGTCAAGCCCTGCACTGAGACCTTAGTAGTGTGAAGCCCTGCACTGAGACCTTAGTAGTGTGAAGCCCTGCACTGAGACCTTAGTAGTGTCAAGCCCTACACTGAGACCTTAGTAGTGTCAAGCCCTGCACTGAGACCTTAGTAGTGTCAAGCCCTGCACTGAGACCTTAGTAGTGTCAAGCCCTGCACTGAGACCTTAGTAGTGTGAAGCCCTGCACTGAGACCTTAGTAGTGTCAAGCCCTGCACTGAGACCTTAGTAGTGTCAAGCCCTGCACTGAGACCTTAGTAGTGTGAAGCCCTGCACTGAGACCTTAGTAGTGTGAAGCCCTGCACTGAGACCTTAGTAGTGTCAAGCCCTACACTGAGACCTTAGTAGTGTCAAGCCCTGCACTGAGACCTTAGTAGTGTCAAGCCCTGCACTGAGACCTTAGTAGTGTCAAGCCCTGCACTGAGACCCTACAGGTTTTCAACCACTTTCGTTTCAAGGCCCATTATTTATTCAGCTTTTGAGCCACGGACCACCACGGACCCCCTTAGATAGAATTTTATGTAGACTTAGATAGCATTTTATACAGACTTATAGCATGTTACGTAGACAGCACTAGAATTGCATATGTAGTCATAGCACTTCATAGTATATATGTATAGTATACAGTAGTATAGTATAGTATATGTATAGTTTATATGTATAGTATACAGTAGTATAGTATAGTATAGTTTATATGTATAGTTCCATTATATAGATATTCCACTGTTACGCCTTAGTTTATGCATGTTTCATGATAACTACTTATATGTGATGTATGCCATGCTTTTTTGTTCTTGCTTATTGTAAGTCGCTCTGGATTAAGAGCATCTGCTAAATGCCTAAATTGTAATTGTAAATTGTAAATTTGATGAGATTTAGCCTCTCAGACCCAAAACTAAAGAATATTTTGTTGTCGTTGGATAAGATTTTGTCTACAATTGCTTTTGGCAAACGTTTATCAAAATAACAATTATTCTACATTCTCTAATTGTGTATACTTCTTGTAAAAGAATGGACCCGTACGGGTCTATTTTACGCTCTCAAGAGTTAACAACCTATAAGGGTCCATTTGGTTTGCAACTCCATCATTTAGCTGGGGACCACCTGGATGGAACCCCCTCAAGGACCACTGGTTGAAAACCACTGAACTAACACATGGATGGCAGCATCCTGGAAGCAGGAGTGGGAGTCAGAAGAACCTCGCCTCACCAGGCTTTCCACCTCGGAGGAAAGCCTGGTCTCTGTTCCAAAAGTGCCGTGTGAACCGGTCTGGAGAGGATGATCAAAGCGCTTTACAATGGTCCATTCATTCATACCTTGGGAGGTGAAGTGCATGGCGAACAGTCGACACCAGCATCCTCACTCCCCACTGATTCACACACCAATGGTGGCGAGCTATATACCTGTAGCGCCGGCCGACTCATTGGGGGCAATGTAGGGTTCAGTGTCTTGCCCAAGGACACTTCGACATGTGGACAGGAGGAGGAGCCGGGATTCGAACCGCCGACCCAGGGATCATTGGACGACCTGCTCTGCCTCCTAAGTCACAGCCGCCACAAAATAGTACTCACAGAAATACTGTATACAATTTAAAGTGTACTTAAAAGTACCAAAAGTAGAAAGTACTCATAATGCTGAATGTCCATATCAAGTTTTCAAATGTATAAACATATTTTGAAAATACAAATAGCAAATCTACCGGAACAATTCGCCATGCAGTTCGAATGCAATCATGTGAATAACAAGTGTACGTAGCTAGAGTGAAATGCCTTGTGTGACGCACACATGCACACATGCACGCACACACGCACAGCACAGCACAGCACAGCACAGCACAGCACAGCACAGCACAGCACAGCACAGCACAGCACAGCTAGTGCATACACTGAGAGATGTATTTGTCAGAGAGTTGACTCAGCAGTAGGACAAGACAAGTCCTAAGACAAGTCCTAACAGCAGCACTCCATTCACTGTTATCACAGTAGAGACACAAAGGTCATATGACTAATGTTCATAAGAGAGACAGGGAGAGACGAACACTCATTGCTTGTGTGGGCGCGCGTTTGTGTGTGCGGGTGTGCGGGTGTGTGTGTGCGCGTGTGCATGTGCATGTGCATGTGCATGTGTGTGTGTGTGTGTGTGTGTGTGTGTGTGCGTGCGTGCCCCATTTCACCACATAACTCCAGCACCATCCAACCGATTATCCTAAAACTTGGCCAAGGACCTGATGGAGGGTGTGTGTGTGTGTGTGTGTGTGTGTGTGTGTGTGTGTGTGTGTGTGTGTGTGTGTGTGTGGACCTGATGGAGGCTGGGGTGTGTGTGTGTGTGTGTGTGTGTGTGTGTGTGTGTGTGTGTGTGTGTGTGTGTGTGTGTGTGTGTGTGTGTGTGTGTGTGTGGACCTGATGGAGGCTGGGTGTCGTGCTGAGAGGGAAGTCGGTAGAAGCAGCAGCAGGTGCACAGAACATATTTCTGTATCTCTCTTTTCTTTTCTATAATTTTTATCCCACAATTGTGTAACCCATTTTTCACCCCTGTGTCAATTATCTAATGTGATCCTGGGCTCTGCACACCCTCCGCCAACCTGGGGAGAGCAACGGACTCGAACTCATGCTTCCTTCATGCATGATTTCTGTATCTCTACGTCTGTCTGTCTGCTTTTATTTTATTTTGTTAGAACGGCAGACTCACTCCCAATCTTCCACCGCAGTCTTAACTCTTCAGATGCCATCTTAGCCGTAGCACTTGCCCTAGCCTCAGGGACCTTGCAGGCATAATGCAAAGGTAGCTGTTTTGCTCGTTAGACGGATGATAGGGTCAATGTTTACTTTACTTTACTGACTATTTCTATGCATTTGATGCATTACCTTGTGTTGTTCTTGCCTACTGCAAGTCACTCTGGATCGTCTGCAAATAAAAATCTGTAATTGTAAAATCCTGATATAGTTTATTGCGCTTCTGCGTACGTGTCTCCAAAGTGTCGGTTCTACAGCAGATTTAAAGCACACCTGCCTGGGGGAGGACACACAACGGCGGACATCTCTCACCTGCTTGGTTGGTGGTGAGCGTGACCGAGGCGCTCTGGCCCGCCCCTGTGGTGCCGCTGGCCTGGGAGACCCCGTTGCGTGCGTGAATGATGAAGGTGTAGCGCGTGTGGGCCCTCAGCTCGCTGACCACCACCCGGGTGGGGCGCAGCGCCCTCTGACCCGGAGAGAAGGCCACGTCCGCGCCGCACGCCACGCACAGCTGGGAGCCGGACGCTGCGACGACTCCGCCGCCCGGACCAGATCCTCCTGCAAGGTGAGCATTAAGCAGCGTTCAGAGTCTGAATATATATATTCGCCTCGGTTCGTCCCGTTTGTGCTGCGCCAGGTCATGCCCGTTCACACAACGTCTCGTCTTTGCATTGACTTTGTATGTAATGGCGCCGCTCTAACCATCCATGAACGCAGCTTTAGAGTTTTAGAACACCGCTGGGAGCTGGACCCGGCGCCGCCCGGACCGAAAACCTCCTGCAAGGTGATGATCATTATAGTTTTAGAACTTTTCCATTGTTACAATGTGCAATGCAGGCATTTTACGTAATGCACTTCATCCAGAGCGACTGACTGCAAGTGTAATGGCGAGCTCTGGTGACTCTTTCTCTGGCTTCTTCACCTGGGGAGGGCGAGGTACACAAGGGCTAAAAATGTACCTTGAGGAGTGAGAGTTGTAGATATAAAGGAGGACTTGTACTTGGCTTCGTACGTCTCTAGGTCTCTGGGTCGCTAGCCTGGGGTCCACCTATGCTTTCTATGGCATAGGCAGCTCCCGGCAGGATCCGCCGGGAGAATGTAGACGCAGCTGCGCGACATGAGACTAATTCATTAGAGCGACAGAGAGAGAGAGAGGAGTGTGTGTGTGTGTGTACGGGTCTGCGTGTGTGCGTCAATTTAACAAAGGTTCAGACGATCAGAAATCAGCAGTGAGTGATCGACGTTTGTGCTACTGTATGCCGTATTGAAGTGGACTCGCCCCCAGACTTTTTTTTTTCTCCCTGGAAATAAATAAAAACGTCCAACCCTAGAGTCGGGTTCTGCCTGACGTTTCTTCCTAAAGGGGAGTTTTATTGCTTGCTCTGGGTGGATCTGTGTTGGTTTGTAAAGTGTCTTGAGACAACTTGTGATTTGACACTTTAATAAAATGTAATTGAATTGAATTGAATTGAATTGCCTAACAATGATGCCACTGGCAGGCGGGTTTCTGAACTGTCCACAGCCCTCCTCTGAGACACAGAAACAGACAGGTAGACAACAATAGCACCTTACATATTGTAATGAGCATCAGTGATTACATGAAGATATATGTGGGTGAGTGATAACTCCCCCCCCCCCCCATCGCCCCCCCCCTCTGCCCCAGACCCCCCCCCCCCCAGTTGAACCTCACCTCTTCCGGACGGGACCCCTCCGGCCCCCACCAGCCCCTGGTCCGACTGCATCCCCGGGGGGTCTCCTCCTCCTCCTCCTCCTACTCCTGTGCGTCGGGAGGGCACCGAGGGCAGGGTGCGGTTCCCGGGGGGCTTGGGGGGCCAGCCCTCCACGGACGAGGAGGAGGAGGACCCCCCGCCGTCTCCGTCTCCCCCTGCTCCGCGTCCCCCCGCAGCACCGCCCCCTCCCTGGCAGATCAGGCAGTCCAGGTCGTAGGTGACGTCGATGCGCCCCCCCAGCCTCCGCGGGGGGCTCCACTCCAGGACCACCGAGGTCTCGTTGACCACGGAGATGAGCTGCTGGGGCGCCGAGGGGGGCTCTGGAGGGGACGAGCAGAGGGGGGGGGGGGGGGGGGGGGTGAGTAACACTACAGTTTACCAGGGGGGCTCTGGAGGGGACGAGCAGAGGGGGGGGGGGGGGAGGGGGTGAGTAACACTACAGTTTACCAGGGGGGCTCTGGAGGGGACGAGCAGAGGGGGGGGGGGGGGGAGGGGTGAGTAACACTACAGTTTACCAGGGGGGCTCTGGAGGGGACGAGCAGAGGGGGGGGAGGGGGGAGTAACACTACAGTTTACCAGGGGGGCTCTGGAGGGGACGAGCAGAGGGGGGGGGGGGGAGGGGTGAGTAACACTACAGTTTACCAGGGGGGCTCTGGAGGGGACGAGCAGAGGGGGGGGGGGGGAGGGGGGAGTAAAGATCGCCTC
>NC_136806.1:8020472-8025472 GCF_951216825.1 Electrona antarctica
GCCAGAAAAGGCTCTGGTCAGGCTCTGCCAGTGGAGCTAATGAGGCCTAGTCCCATGCACACATGTCCAATTTTCAGCATCTGCCTGAGGTAATTGAATGCCAAATAGCAACCCCCAGCATATACACCTGCCGAATTCCTCACACCTGCCATTTGATTGAGTCAGTCCACTTTTCACAGTCAATTTGCAATCTTCAGACATCCTCCACAGACGTTTACAGGCAGGCCACCAACTTCCAATGTCATCAACAGATAATCACCAGGGGGTTACTTATTATCACTCGAATGCAATCGAGCCAGCAGGCTCACCTCGAGCCTACTGGCCATTCTGAAACGCGTACGTGAAATTACTGCAGCCGAAGCGAAAACATTGTGAAACTGACATACGTAGCCGGTTAAGACTAATATGAGGTATGGGGACTTACGTAGCCGGTTAAGACTAATATGAGGTATGGGGACTTACGTAGCCGGTTAAGACTAATATGAGGTATGGGGACTTACGTAGCCGGTTAAGACTAATATGAGGTATGGGGACTTACGTAGCCGGTTAAGATATGAGGTATGGGGACTTACGTAGCCGGTTAAGACTAATATGAGGTATGGGGACTTACGTAGCCGGTTAAGACTAATATGAGGTATGGGGACTTACGTAGCCGGTTAAGACTAATATGAGGTATGGGGACTTACGTAGCCGGTTAAGACTAATATGAGGTATGGGGACTAACGTGGCCGGTTAAGACTCAAGAACCGGAGTTATAGGGTTAGGGTTAGTAATAGTCGGACAACGCGACCAACGTCGGACTTCTCCGCGTTTCCTAATCGCAGTCGATTGCATTCGAGTGATAAGTTACCTACTGGCGACTGAGATAGATTTTCATTGGAATCCGCTAGGCAGACAGACCGATACAGAAACATGCGCACAAGAGGATCCCTAGCGTACCCTACTTTATCCTGCATTTTAAAATGTATGGGACCAAATTTACCAAAAACAAAACAATCACATATGGTGATTGAAAGCAGAATTTTAAATAGCGACTGAAAACTTTATGACAATGATCTGTCTTTCTGTGTTACTCCATGAGATACAGTCTGTCCTGCAGTCTTCACTGAGTTTACAACAACAGATTTGCATTTGTTAGCCTAAATGAACAGGCCTCGTCGAAATGAACAAGACACACACATCTCATGAGTCAGTAGTTTGTTAAATGAATGCGTCAGCCACCGTTGTAAAATTGTACAATTCACCGACAGCTGTCACCACAAGCTGTGTGTGCACGTCAGAGAGAGAGAGAGAGAGAGAGAGAGAGAGAGAATGAATTAAGTTATGAAGTGAGTTTTGTAACTTTAGAATGACCTTTCTGACAACAATTGAGTGGATTATACTACTTTATCATGCTCTACTTATTAAGGAGGGGTGGGGGGGGGACTGCTTTTCTGTCGTGCGGTGAAGGAAAACGCCTCAGAGCTCCTGTGACTGCATGTGTCCCGGCTTGTTGTGTCAGTTTATTTTCTTTCGTTTTTTCCGTGTGTGAAATAATTGCGTCGGCCATTAGACGTAAACGTATAGGATGTTCCGTCAAACAGCTGTCAGACCAGCACCAGACCCTGACTGTCGGTTCTGGTGTTACACCTCACGCCTCGGATTCTGTCACGCCGGCAAAGCTATGCAAATACAATACATACACACACAGAGGAGGCTTTGTTTGGTTCTGTGAAGAAGAAAAAAAGGGGGGTGAAAAAAAAGGCAAAGCCGCCACCGGCATTAACCACTTAACACAATTTTTGCCGGGGAAATTCTTCAAAATAAAGGCGATATAGAGTGCCAGCAGATGAAGCAGATTTTACTCTGAAAAGCCCCGCCTTCCGTTCACATCATGGTTTTGGGATGTTTGTATAAATCCTAGAGAGTGAGAGTGAGAGGACGAAAGAGTGAGAGTGAGAGAGACATGACATCAAGAGAGACTCAAAGATAGCATCAAAGAAAGAGCAGCTAATTAACAGCAAACAACACTTTTGATGTGTTTTAAAAAAAGATAAAAGCTAGTTTACACATTTCTTTATTCCCTTTAACCCATTTTGACCTGAGATCAGATTCTAAAAATGTCTTCTACATCCTGACAGTTTTCTGAAAAAGCTATGTTTCTATGTCAGCTCGTAGTGCGCCACTCGGTGGCGTGCTATGAGCTTGTAGATCTGCTATTTTTCAATAGCTAAAGCATAACATAATGCTAACACCAAAAGGGGTTCCCGCCCAAAATGGGTTAACCACTTAACACAATTTTTGCCGGGGAAATTCTTCAAAATAAAGGCGATATAGAGTGCCAGCAGATTAAGCAGATTTTACTCTGAAAAGCCCCGCCTTCCGTTCACATCATGGTTTTGGGATGTTTGTATAAATGTGAGAGTGAGAGTGAGAGTGAGAGGACGAAAGAGTGAGAGAGCAATACAATCAAGAGAGACTCAAAGATAGCATCAAAGATAGAGCAGCTATAACAGCAAATTAAAGATGGAGTGCCACATTTTTTGTATTTTTCCAGTTTTTCATGTGTCTATGAGGTGACAGTACTTCATTCGACACCCTGGAGTCGTTTTTATGTGCAATGGTGTATTAACTTCGTATTTAGGGTTTCTTCCTGGAGGCTGAACCCTTGATAGTCAAACGGGCCAATGAAATAAACAGTAATATAGTGACATCACATTATCAGCCCCTCCCCTAACCCCTCCCCCTTTATCATACAACTACAGCTGTGGGTGCGGCTTCAGTTCAGGTGGATCACCACCCATCACCACCCACTAGGCAAACCAGGCATACTTAATGAACTGGTGGGCGTGTCCACATAAAAGCATGATTTTATTAAATACTGTACACTTTTTGGAAAAAGTTCTTCCTCCTTATATTATAATAATACCTGATGATCATGTTTTAGGGTGGAAATGAATCGTGGCACTCCATCTTTAACACTTTTGATGTGTTTAAAAAAAAAAAAAAGCTAGTTTACACATCGTATACACGCCTTTTATTTGAACCTTGCTTTGACGACGCAAACGCACGTACTCTCTCACGCCAATAAAGCTCCTCTGAGTCGACGGTGACAAAGGACAGTCGGAACGAAAGACAGTCACAGAAGTAGAAGACAATGAGCGGAGACAGATCCGTCTCTGTCTCTTCTCATTGTCTTACTAGCGGAGACAGAGTTCTCTGTCTCTTCTAATTGTCTCACTTTTGCTCACTCTTTGTCGTTTACATCTAAACGACGACAAAGAATGAGCAGAGAAGAGGAGACGAAGAGTGATGATGATGATGATGCATGGTGGGGGATGGAGGGATGGAGGGAGGGATGGATGGATGGATGGATGTATGTATGGATGGATGGATGGATGGAGGGAGGGATGGATGGAGATGGATGGATGGAGGGAGGGATGGATGGAGGGATGGATGGAGGGAGGGAGGGATGGATGGAGGGATGGAGGGATGGATGGATGGATGGATGGATGGATGGATGGATGGATGGAGGGAGGGAGGGATGGATGGATGGATGGATGGATGGTGCGCTTTGATGACTATCGGCACCGTCCTCATTAGCATAATTATATGCATGAATATTCTACCTCAAACGCGACTGTGTCTGTCTTGGCCAAATCCAACTGCCTTTGGCTATTCGGGAAAAAAAATTGAAAATTGGAGCAGCAAATCTTTGAATATGTAGCCTATTTTTAAAGTGAACATTTTTGAACCCAAATCAAAACATTTGGATATGGAGCCTGGGCCATGGCTGAGCGGTCCAGGCACCCAGGCCGGTGATCCAGCCTGCCGGCGTGTCGCGGGTTCGAGTCCCGAGCCCGTCGCCGCATCGGGCAGGCACACAGCGGACCGCACGTGTGAGTGAGCCTGCGTGCGTTCTCCCTGACCCCGTATTTATCTGTCATTAGGTCCTTGGTTCTCACCACCGGAGAGAGAGAGAGGGGGAGAGAGAGAGAGAGAGAGAGAGAGAGGGAGGGAGGGAGGGAGGGAGGGAGGGAGAGAGAGAGAGAGAGAGAGAGAGGGAGAGAGAGGGGGCTCGTGAATGATGGAAGCCCCTCCGACCCCCCCATTGTCACCTGCCTTCTCCGGATGGATGGATGGATGGACAAGGGGGAGGGAATGAATGAATCAGGGACGGACAGATTGATAGACTCGATGGCAGGTGGGAGGGACCCTGTTAATCTGAGGGGTCGCATCCATGTTCCTAATTAGAAGAAGCTTGTGTGCGTGTGTGTGTGTATATGCGTGCGTGCGTGTGTGCATTCCTGTGGTGACTGCATATGAGGGGAGATTACTTCCATTTCGCTCTATTTGCCATTGTATTGTATTGTATTGTATTGTTGCGACCGCAGGTCGCATTTACTATGAAAACGGGCATTTCCCGTCAGTCAGTCCAGTCCGTCCGTCCGTCACCCACCCCATGCCTCCATTTATGGTCATGACTCGTGACATCACGTGACATCATGTGACATCATCAGGGATATCTATATATGGTCCTCGTGACATCATGTGACATCACTGATTATGATTGTACATCAATGTAGTTAAATGGACCATAAAGTAATCAATCAATCAATCAATCAGAAACACAGTATAAACAGAGTAGTAGATATTGATTAGTTGACAGTAACAGTTGCCCGACTGCTCGTGGCAAGTAAGAAAAACGTGCGGGCGTTGTGGAGTTTGCTTTCAGGTTGCCAGACCTGCATGCAGGCAAGTGCATTCAGTCTTCAGTAAATACTATAAGCTTATGAAGAGCTTAAATTATAACTAGCAGTTGTTGCACTCATACTAGTTTTTTCAAAGTGACTGTCGCCACTCGAGCTTATATGTCTGCTATTTTTTGAAAAATCGTGAAAATGTGCCGTAAATCTTTGAATATATTCTTTCATAGCGAACATTTTTAACTCAAATCTTTGCTTCTGGTGGGTCCCTGGAACAACATATTTATAGATGGCGGTCAACGGCCATATACATAT
>NC_136806.1:8027471-8037471 GCF_951216825.1 Electrona antarctica
GCACCGCACCGCACGGCACCGCGGCGGCCAGAAGAATCTCTGCCTTCCATCTAGCATCCTGATTGATTCCAGGGGAGAAGCAGCTGAGCCTGGCCAACAGCCTCACAGGCATGGAGGCAGAGCCAGAGAGAGAGAGAGAGAGAGAGAGAGAGAGAGAGAGAGAGAGAGAGAGAGAGAGGAGAGAGAGAGATGAGAGAGAGAGAGAGAGAGAGAGAGAGAGAGGGGAGGAGGAGGAGGAGGGTCAGATAGATAGATATATAGATATAAATGGCACTTCACATCTGTTGTGGGCTCAACAGAGTCAAGGGTCTCTCCTAAATCTTACTTGAGGAGAAAACATCTTTTAGACTTCAGGCAGCAGCCTGCGCTGCGCGTGGCCACACACACACACGTGCACACGCACACGTACACACACACGCGCACACGCGCACACGCACACGCACACACACACACACACCTCCTCCTTGTCCTTTTCATGCCGAGAGAAAAGGAAGAGGGAGAGAGAGAGAGGTGCCAAATCTGTGTTCCTTCGTGAACAACAGATTTCCAAGTGTACAATTGTTGCCGCTTCCGCGACGTGTTATGAACTCACAGATCTGCCATTTTCAGCACTCGACAGCGTCGACACGAAGGAGGAATCACGCTCAAGATTGAGTGGGAAAGAGAGAACCGAAGAACTCGCCAGTTAACGAAATCGCCGCAGCTTCATCGTTATGCTACATGATGTCTTCATCGTTATGCTAACATGATGTCTTCATCGTTTATGCTAACATGATGTCTTCATCGTTATGCTAACATGATGTCTTCATCGTTATGCTAACATGATGTCTTCATCGTTATGCTAACATGATGTCTTCATCGTTATGCTAACATGATGTCTTCATCGTTATGCTAACATGTCTTCATCGTTATGCTAACATGATGTCTTCATCAGTGTGTGTCAAACTCACAGATGTTATAGTTCATTTCCAAAGTGATCAAATTATTTTGTGCAATTAAATGGTCAGCTATAAATGATGATAAAAAGGTGAGTATGTGAATACCAATGATAAGTAGGCCTACCATTACCCATGTACCTGTGTAGATACTTCCTTAATGTTAACGAAGTCCACACCCACAACACCAGAGGGAGTGCAACGAATCATGTTCAACCCAGATTCGGCACAAACAAGGGACTAAATTATTTTCGCTCCTATGCCACCAAAATGTGGAACGCCCTACCAACAGTTATTAAGGACATGCGAATCCCTTGACTCCTTCAAAACCGCTCTCAAAGGGGCACCTACGGATGGCTGCAATTCGAAACTGGCCCCCGTAAAATCTGAATCCCCCCCCCACCGCCCCCCCTTTTCCCCCCCTCACTGTATATGTTCTTTTCCCTTTTTACCTCCATTATGATGAATTCCTGTACTGTTCTTTGTCTATATAGAAGTGTCTATTTGTACGTCTCTAAATGTTTTGATGAATTGAACATGGTGGACCCTGTTGTAAACAAGTGTAATGCTTAATTGGGTCGTCACTCACAGTTAACAGCCTTTGACAGACAGACAGACAGAGAGAGAGAGACAGACAGACAGACAGACAGACAGACAGACAGACAGACAGACAGACAGACAGACAGACAGACAGACAGACAGACAGAACAGACAGACAGACCAGACAGACAGACAGACAGACAGACAGAGACAGACAGAGAGACAGACAGAGAGAGAGAGAGAGACAGAGCAGTGTGGAGCTGAAGGGATGGGTTGGGGTGATATGATTTGTTTGTCGCTGGGATCCTCTGGCGTGACTAGTACACCACTTCAATATCGCTGACAAACACATAACTCAAAAATCAACGGGAATACTGTCGCTATGTTGGCCCACGTCTCCGCGCCGCTCCGCCTGCCAACTGGCACCCGTCGATTCTGTCTCTGTCTTTATGTCCGTCCGTCCGTGCTTCCGTCTGTCCATGCTCTCCCTTTTTCAATCTCTTCTTTTCTCTCTTTCAGGGAATTATGGGTCTGTTTGTTATACAATTAGCCTGCTGGGATGCGCTTCATGAATAAGCCCCGGAGAGCAGGCATGCAGTCAATCTCGCTCGAGTCTGTGTGTGACTGTGTGTGTGTGACTGTGTGTGTGTGTGTGTGTGTGTGTGTGTGTGTGTGTGTGTGTGTGTGTGTGTGTGTGTGTGTGTGTGTGTGTGTGTGTGTGTGTGTGTGCGTGCGCGAGTGCGTGTGTGTGATTGATGGAAGGGAGTAACGTAGTGTTGTAAAAGTGTCCTCCAGTTTGTCTGTCGGACCCCCCCTCCCCTCCCCCACATCTCCCACAAACACTATAAAGCACATCGTTGCAAACATGTGTCACTAAGCGCTCATACAGGCCTCCTCCTCCTCCTCCTCCTCCTCTCATACAGGCCTCCTCCTCCTCCTCTCCTCCTCCTCTCATACAGGCCTCCTCCTCTCATACAGGCCTCCTCCTCCTCCTCCTCCTCTCATACAGGACTCCTCCTCCTCCTCCTCCTCCTCCTCCTCTCATACAGGCCTCCTCCTCTCATACAGGCCTCCTCCTCCTCCTCCTCCTCCTCTCATACAGGCCTCCTCCTCTCATACAGGCCTCCTCCTCCTCCTCCTCCTCCTCTCATACAGGCCTCCTCCTCCTCCTCCTCCTCCTCTCATACAGGCCTCCTCCTCTCATACAGGCCTCCTCCTCCTCCTCCTCCTCCTCCTCTCATACAGGCCTCCTCCTCCTCTACCACTTTCTTTAACATGCATCTCTGAATGTATAGATTGAATCTGGATATTAGGCTTGCATCGTGTTATAGAATCCAGTTGACTGTCACTTTCAAATTTCACCATGTGGCTCTCACACTTTTCATGTCAAGGAAGGATATATAGTTGTATATATATCCCAATGCATTGCATAATAATCAGGTGTGAGCTCGTTGATCGGCTATTTTCAAATAGGGTTAAAGTGGATGAAACGGTTTTAATGGTATTTTAACCAGTTTTGCGGGAGCCCACGCCGAGAACAACCCAGTGCCAGATACAGTGGTGCAAAGTGAAAGCGAGAGTTAAATGACATAATACTATGAATCTACTGTTGTCAGTTTCCCAGCGCATGGTATAATTACACATTACACCGTAGGCATTCAGCAGATGCTCTCATCCAGAGAGACTTGCATGCGTGAGATCAGAATAATCAGTGTAAACATGAGCTGTGGTCAACAAACAACAAGGTACATGAACCGTCACAGACTGTAGGGTTCAGCAGAGGAAGATGCACTGCCTCAAAGAAGATATAGGATACCACCATGAACCTAGCATCCGTATACACGACAATGAACCTAGCATCCAAATACACAGCAATGAACCTAGCATCCATCTACACGACAATGAACCTAGCATCCAAATACACAGCAATGAACCTAGCATCCATCTACACGACAATGAACCTAGCATCCAAATACACAGCAATGAACCTAGCATCCATCTACACGACAATGAACCTAGCATCCAAATACACAGCAATGAACCTAGCATCCAAATACACGACAATGAACCTAGCATCCATCTACACGACAATGACCCTAGCATCCATATACACGACAATGAACCTAGCATCCAAATACACAGCAATGAACCTAGCATCCATCTACACGACAATGACCCTAGCATCCATCTACACGACAATGACCCTAGCATCCATCTACACGACAATGACCCTAGCATCCATCTACACGACAATGAATGAACCTAGCATCCATCTACACGACAATGAACCTAGCATCCATATACACAGCAATGGACCTAGCATCCATCTACACGACAATGAATGAACCTAGCATCCATCTACACGACAATGAACCTAGCATCCATATACACAGCAATGGACCTAGCATCCATATACACGACAATGAACCTAGCATCCATCTACACGACAATGAACCTAGCATCTGTCTACACGACAATGAACCTAGCATCCATCTACATGACAATGAACCTAGCATATACACAGCAATGAACCTAACATCCATCTACACGCCAATGCACCTAGCATCCATCTACACGCCAATGAACCTAGCATCCATCTACACAACAATGAGCCTAGCACTTGTCTGCACGACAATGACCCTAGCATCCATATACACAACAATGAGCCTAGCACTTGTCTGCACGACAATGACCCTAGCATCCATCTACACAACAATGAGCCTAGCATCTGTCTATACGACAATGAACCTAGCATCCATCTACATGACAATGAACCTAGCATATACACAGCAATGAACCTAGCATCCATCTACACGCCAATTAACCTAGCATCCATCTACACGACAATGAGCCTAGCACTTGTCTGCACGACAATGACCCTAGCATCCATATACACAACAATGAGCCTAGCATCTGTTGGAAAGAAAACAAGACATGAACCCATGGTAGTACCGACTCAACGCATCCTTTCTGGGTTTCCAATAGGCGGATTAAAGCTAAAATAAGATGAAAATGTGTTGTATGGCCAAGTCCTGCACGCACGCACGCCAGTTGAGACAAAGATGCCACTGTTTCCTAAACAATAAGACACAACATAAATTGATGATGTTGTAGAAACATTGATACTGCTTTTCCACATACTGCCAACCAGATGAAGAACTCACAGATTGAGGCCAATCCTGGGATAATATCTGAAAATAGCTAGAAGCTCTCGATATGTTGCAGCACAACATTATTTTCAGCTTGTAGATGGGCTATTTTCTCTGTGCAACATGGTTCCATAGATCAGGGGTTCCCAAACTTTTTTGGACCAGGTACCCCTTTTGGGGTAGACATTTTTCCAGGTACCCCCTCATCTGAAGCGGCCGCAGAAACCTTTCAAGTGTCTTTTTGTTGTTTCTGCAGCATGCGTCCTGCTGTTACTGTTTGGGGTCACGACAGGTTGACTGATGTTATAGTTTTAGTAATCATGTCAGCTATTGGCCCAAAGCAAACATGGGAGAAACACAATGAACACCACAAAAAATAAGTTTATTGCGCAACTTGGCAGAAATGACCACGTATATAAACATAATTTTAATGTTAAAAAAAGTTAATTTTATTTTTTATTTTTTTTCCTGGGAATTATTTCGGGTACCCCCTGGCTATGCGTCGCGTACCCCTAGGGGTCCGTGGACCCCACTTTGGGAACCGCTGCCATAGATGACATGCTGGCTTCTATGGGATCCAAACCTGACTGGGGCACCAAAAGGTGACGTGAAAACGCTGCAAAACTCTGACGTGAAAACTCTGATTCTGAAGAATCTGGGATTCAACCTGTGATGCAATCTCTCTCCCAAAGATTGTGGGAAGCTCTGAAGTTATTGTGAACGGGAAATTCATTAAAAATGTTTGTCTCAGCAATTCTCTTATTGATTCTAGACTAGAGGGACCTGACTGAGTGTACAAGTGGAACCAAATGGACCCTATACTTAAAATATGAACACTGATGATTTGGCAGTATACATTAGATTATAGGCTCCCAGAGACGATAACAAAATCATATCAAATGTGGATCCGTGGTCTAATGCATTATCAAACAGGGGATCCCTGAAATTAAATTAAATGAAATGAAAAAGGACGAGAATCACAGATTTAGCACTTTCTCTCTCGCAGAAGGTTGGATGTTTCTATGGCAACCAGATACATTGGGGGGGGGGGGGGGGGGTTCTATGCAATGCTAAAGTGCTTTATGTCTTTCAGAAAACATTTCCAGGTGCTCTGGATGTGTCATTGTTGTACGAGCGTAAAAGAAAAACAAACAACAACAAAGGAATATCTTTCGTAGACAACAGCTGTGCTATAATGGCAACAATGATCTGAAAAGCCCCTTTCGTTCTTTCGTTCTTTCTTTCTTTCTTTCTTTCTTTCTTTCTTTCTCGTGTTAACCCATTTTGGGGCGGGAACCCCCTTTGGTGTTTTAAGCATTGTGTTATACTTTAGCTATTGAAAAATAGCAGATCTACAAGCTCATAGCGCGGCACCGAGTGCCGTGCTATGAACTTGTAGGTCTGCTATTTTTAAAAAATCGTGAAAATGTAGTTCAAATCATTGAATATTTATTCTTTCAGAGCGTAACGTTTTTAACTCAAATCTTTGCTTCTGGGGGGGTCCCTGGAACAACATATTTTCAGATGGGGGTCGGCGGCCAATTACATATAATTCTAGGGCTCCTTGACATGAAATAGAATAGTGAGCACTACAACAGGGTTTTTCATGGATTTAGAAGACATTTGTAGAATCGTTCCCAGGTCAAAATGTGTTAAAGAGTGCTGGTATGCAGCGTGACGGTATCAGATAGAGCACATAACAATGAGCGCTGTAATCACAGTCATGTTACATATAATGAGCCCCGCCCTGCCCTGTCCTGTCCTGACACTGGCGTATTATCATATAATGAGCCCCGCCCTGCCCCGCCCTGCCCTGCCCCGCCCTGTCCTGTCCTGTCCTGACACTGGCGTATTATCATATAATGAGCCCCGCCCTGCCCTGCCCCGCCCTGTCCTGTCCTGTCCTGTCCTGACACTGGCGTATTATCATATAATGAGCCCCGCCCTGCCCCGCCCTGCCCCGCCCTGTCCTGTCCTGTCCTGTCCTGACACTGGCGTATTATCATATAATGAGCCCCGCCCTGCCCTGTCCTGCCCTGTCCTGTCCTGACACTGGCGTATTATCATATAATGAGCCCCGCCCTGCCCCGCCCTGCCCTGCCCCGCCCTGTCCTGTCCTGACACTGGCGTATTATCATATAATGAGCCCCGCCCTGCCCTGCCCCGCCCTGTCCTGTCCTGTCCTGTCCTGACACTGGCGTATTATCATATAATGAGCCCCGCCCTGCCCTGTCCTGTCCTGTCCTGACACTGGCGTATTATCATATAATGAGCCCCGCCCTGCCCCGCCCTGCCCTGTCCTGTCCTGACACTGGCGTATTATCATATAATGAGCCCCGCCCTGCCCTGTCCTGTCCTGTCCTGTCCTGTCCTGTCCTGTCCTGTCCTGTCCTGTCCTGACACTGGCGTATTATCATATAATGAGCCCCGCCCTGCCCCGCCCTGCCCTGTCCTGTCCTGTCCTGTCCTGACACTGGCGTATTATCATATAATGAGCCCCGCCCTGTCCTGTCCTGACACTGGCGTATTATCATATAATGAGCCCCGCCCCGCCCTGCCCCGCCCTGCCCCGCCCTGTCCTGACACTGGCGTATTATTATAATGAGCCCCGCCCTGTCCTGTCCTGTCCTGTCCTGTCCTGACACTGGCGTATTATCTCCAGGCCGGGTTGTGTTCACACTGGCAGTGAAAATCACTTCCCAACTATTCAGATTGGAATGTTTTACTAACAGCAAAAGCAACATTATGGAAACCGATTTATTTGCAAATCAGATTTGGGGACACTCAAACTCACCACAACCTCACAGAAACCTCACCACAACTCACAGCACCACAACCTCACCGTTATTATTTTAGCGCTGCACAAGCATGTTAATAAAATATCAAATCGGTCGGTCGGTCGGTCGGTCGGTCGATCGATCAATCAATCAATCAATCAATCAATCAATCAATCAATCAATCAATCAATCAATCAATCAATCAATCAATCAATCAATCAATCAATCAATCAATCAATCAATCAATCAATCAATCAATCAATCAATCAATGTCTATACAAAATTGATTTCAGCCACTTCCTTACACGGGTAAGCCTGTGATGTGAACACGACAAACCCAAAATGGTGTCATTGTGCACGTAATGTCCTCAAAGGCACGCATCCAACAAGCTTTGAACTGAGCAGATTGGACCTTCCGTTCCAGAGATAATGGCCAAAACATCTTGAAAACTGACACTTTTGCCGATTTTCGATCGCTGATTTTCGTTTGAGTTTTGGCCTTTGTCGCTGTCGTTTTTCTGCAATAACACAGGCTAGGAAGGTCGACAAACTAGATACTGTAGTAAAGTTCTCTTCACGCTGCATCCATCACATCCACTTCCATGTCCGTCGGCCTTACCGTTGGGCCACTAGGGGCATTTTCAAAGGAACTCGAGGCTCTGCCCGGCCCGACTAATTAGTCGGGCCGGGTCAGGTATAGGGTCGTGTTCAGGCAGAATTTGAGACCTCTAGAACAAAGTGTCAGCTCAGCTCTCTCACCTTGACAGGCCCCGTCCTGGTCCTCCTCGTACCCCGGGCTGCAGAGACAGCCCCCGATGGGGACCAGCCACTCCCCGTCGGCGCCGCAGTACATCTTGGGCTCCTCCCTCTCCTCGGAGCGGTTGACGCAGGAGCCGCGCACCTCCACCAGCGACGAGGTGTCCTGGCCCGTCACCGTGTCGGGGAAGGTGGCCAGGTTGCGCACCGTCAGCGGGCAGGTCTTGTAGAAGACGCGCACGGACACCAGCGCGATGCAGGCGCCCACGTCCTGGAAGGCCAGGTAGAAGCCCTTCCGCGCTACCGCCACCTTCACGTCGCGCACCTCCGTGTTCAGCTTCATGATACGGTCGCCCACGTCCACCTGTAGGGGGGGGACACAACAAAAACGATGGAGTTTTACACCTGGAAACCCAACCCAATCTCACCCAAACACGGTGAAATAACACGGATAAATCTGTACATACACAAATAGAAAACCCCAAAACTGAGGTGTCCCCCCCCCATAGATCGCGACAGAGGGGCGCCGTCTCAAGCGAACTTGAGCAAACGAGAGACACCACAGAGCGAGCTATAAGCGAGCCAGATCCATATATGAACCCTGGGCTGGGCAGGGGCCCTGTCCAGAGCCCAGGTTTTTTGTGGCGGTTCTGGACAACCGTGGGTCCGACCGACTCGACACCGGGCACAGCACTCCCTGTGGGGGTGTGGAACGCACGTGTCGAATTTGAAGTCGGTGGGGCGAACGGTTCTCGAGACAACGGTTCACGTACGTACAGACAGACAGAGACGTGGTGCATTTATAGATAGATTATTATTATTATTGACATAAGCCATTTCACATTGATTGACAAACTGGGCACTGCACTGGCAGTCTAGTGCCCACCAGCCCGGGCACTATAGAGCGTGGAAAGGTTTGTTAGACGGAGAGGCGTTGAGCGTGGGAGCCGATCATTTCTGTTGACCGTAAAAAAAAAGTACAGCAACATCCACGCTTAGATAATAGTTTGCTGGGAACTGTTGTAATCTTAATGTGCTTGTGGAATGAACGGATGGATGAATGGATTCTTGTGTGTGTGTCATTACAGTCAAGAGTGTCTCACGCTCATGTTTAGCTCCTCGCGGCTTTTTGAACATCCTAAATGCAGCCACAAAAACTTGTGAAATGGGACATGCTGAACTAGAAACTTCCTCCACTCGTGAGTCGTGACTAATGGCTCTTAATTCCTACCCCGGACAGAAGCTTCCTCAGCAGTTCTGGGGAGAATTCTTCTCAATTCACAGCTCACATTGTATTGTCTGGAGATAAGGACTAATGTGTTAAACATCTGAAGTTGTCCCTCGTCTGTTGCGTTGCATTTAAATAATGATAAAAAATACAACTCTCCAAAACTCCAGTTAACAAACACGGTCGTAAAAATGAGAAGCTACTCAAACTGTACCATACAATAAAATCCTGCTCTGATACAATACACCACAATAAAGCCCTAAATTGCAAAAAGGGGAATGAAAAAAAAACCTCAACAACAACCGATGCAACAATAAAATGGAACAGTATAGAAACGGCTGCTTTAAGAACTACTTTCAAACATGACACTGATTTATGGGAGCTGCAGCCGAGTGAAAACGGATTTAGTTCAAATTCATTCAGTTCACTGGCTCTCTCCCCGGGTCTGTTTTTATTTATTTCACCCATGTGATTCCCATTAAAACCCAACCCCAACACAGTAAAAACCCTGGGTGTTCGTTTGAACTCTGGGTAGACCCTTTGCGGGTCCATTTGGTTACATTTGCGCACTTCCCACAGTTCAAATGAACACCCAGGACTTTTTAGCGCTATAAC
>NC_136806.1:8042471-8065509 GCF_951216825.1 Electrona antarctica
CGACACTGCCCCCGGTGGCCACGTTAAGCAGACGTGGCGACACAGCCCCTGGTGGCCACGTTAAGCGGACGTGGCGACACTGCCCCCGGTGGCCACGTTAAGCGGACGTGGCGACACTGCCCCCTGGTGGCCACGTTAAGCGGACGTGGCGACACTGCCCCTGGTGGCCACGTTAAGCGGACGTGGCGACACTGCCCCCTGGTGGCCACGTTAAGCGGACGTGGCGACACTGCCCCTGGTGGCCACGTTAAGCGGACGTGGCGACACTGCCCCCTGGTGGCCACGTTACCTGAGTGAAGCTCTCGTCCGCGGCCACGGTGTCCACCTTGATGAAGCTGCTCTCCTTGATGAAGCGCTCTCTGTCGTCGTTGGACTCGTGGTAGTACAGGTTGAAGGTCTCCTGGAAGGTCGGTCACACGCACGCACACACGCGCACATACACAAAGAAGTGATGAGTTTTATTCTCCCCACAATGCTAACTCAGAGAGTTCTCAGAGAGAGAGAGAGAGAAGAATCAAGATTCATTATTTGTCACTTAACCCATTTAGGCCTGACCTCAAAATTTAAAAAAAATCTTTAATTAAAAAAAAAATTCTGAAATAAATATTTTCACGATTTTTCAAAAATAGCAGACCTACAAGTGAATTAGATCCTAATTTTTCAATAAATGCTAGCGCTGAAAGGGTTAACATTGATTTTTCAATATAAATTGGGGTCCCAGAGATAGAAATGCCGTTAAATGGCCATCCGTAGCTCAATGCATGCCAAACTGGGGGTCCTCGAAATGAAAACGGTTGAGAATCACTGCTAGAGCCGTACCAATGGGGGTCCGCAGGCTGATACAATGTCCATTTGGGGGTCCTTGACATGAAAAAAAGTTTGAGAAGCAAACCCCTAGGGGACACGGGGAGAACATGCAAACTCCACAAAGTCTGGTCTATTTGTAGCATGTTCAGCGCTGCTCTGCTCGGGGATAACAGATCCACCTCTAGAGTCAAGGACACTGGCAGCCAGGAGTGTGTTTCTGTTGCTAAACGTGCATGTGTTTTGGTGTGTGGGAGGAAAACCCCCGGTGGGGACAAAGCCACAACATGCAAACTCCACACAAAACATTGTCTCTGTGGGGTTTGGGGTTGCGAACCGAACCCACAAGCTTGTCACTGCCGAGGCAACCGTGTTGAACCACCGAGCCCACTCGCTCACTCAGCCAAAGTCACACTGCTCATGGGCATGGAATATGGTCGTTTTCAGGGTGCTATAACCTTGTTGTATATCCAAAACGGTAACCTTTTCGGGAAATGGAAAGTACATTTACACAAGCACTGCACTTATAGGTGACATTTTCAGGTTTCCTTTTTCAGGTTGTTTTTTGTTTCTTCTTTTACTGGTGTACTACCAATTTCAATACTTACTTCTACTCCACTGCACCTCAGAGCCAAATATTGCACTTTTACTCACTACAATTATTTGAACACCTACGTTAGGAGTTACTTTGTAGATTTTGATTAATTATTACAAAACATACATTTACCCATGTCAGCCCTATAAACATTTTGGCCATTTGAAAATAGCCAAGCTTAAGCTACAAGCTCACAATGTGTCACATGTTGTAGAACTGTTGTGTGTGTGTGTGTGTGCGTGCGTGCGTAGTACATGGTTTTAGCCAGGGTATACCTTGCAGGTGCCAGTGACCCCCGGCAGGCTGTTACAGTCTCTCAGGGTGAACTTGACCTCCACGTAGACGCGCTGTGCTCCGGAACGAGGGATCCAGTCCGTCCTCAGCCAGTTGTTCTGGCTGGGCTCCAGCACGTTGCACACCTGGTACGTCCTGATGGGGATGTTCTTCTCATCCATAATGCTCACCTCCTCCCACTGGGACACACACGCGCACACGGGCACGGGCACACGCACACGCACACACACACACACACACACACACACACACACAGTGAAAGAGAGAAGTATAGGACCTTGAGAACGCAGACTACAGTGTCTCAAGTCAGGCAACTATTACAATGATCTACATGTAAACGAATGCTACAGAGGGTCTGTATAACTACGCCTCCTAAAAGCCAAGAAATAATTTATAAAAATAATTGAAAATAATGTATCTCGACCCGGTCAAGATAATATCTCGACCGGTCCAGATAATATCTCGACCGGTCCAGATAATATCTCGACCGGTCCAGATAAATTATTTGTCTCACCATGGCCACTCCAGGGCTCCGTACATGTCTGCTAAGCAGCGACATAGATCTTCCTCAACAAATTAGGACAGATTTGCGTGAAAGCAGAAGTTTCTATGCCGCGCTACGAGCTTGTAGGTCTGCTATTTTTGTGGCGCAAATCTTTGAATATATATTCTTTCAGAGCCAACGTTTTCAACTCAACTCTTTGCTTCTGGAGGTCCCTGGAACTACATATTTTCAGATGGAGGTCGGTGGCCAATTACATATAATCTTTGGGATCCTTGACATGAAATATTGAGCACCTCTGACATAGAAACATGTAGGTATTTCAGAAAACTGTCAGAAGACATTTTTTAAATTTCGAAGTCAGGTCAAAATGGGTTAAGAAAACACACGCAGTAGTATAGCCTTCATTTATTCCTGTCAATAACCCGGAGGTTGTGCTCAGAATGATGCCAGAGGGCATTCTCATCCCCACCGACCGCACACGCAGCGGGACTAAACATCTAATCTATCTCCGTGCCGTTTGCCTCGTGCCTTCACCCTTACAAATCATGACTGCTCTAGCAGTCAACGGTTCACTCCCAACCCTCTTCTGGATCAGGGCCCAGTTGGAAATCTAAAAAAAATGGTTGCAGCGATGTTTTATTAATGCAATGCAAGACCGATGGCTTCCACTTTAGCAGGAAAATGTCTTCTACGTCCTGATAGTATTCTGAAAAAGCTGTGTTTCTATGTCAGTGGTTCTTCGATTTTTCAAAAATAGCAGACCTACAAGCTCGTAGCGCGCCACTCGGTGGCGCGCTATAAGCTTGTAGATCTGCTATTTTATAGCTATTCAATAGCTAAAGCATAACATCACCAACACCAAAACGGGTTCCCGCCCAAAATAGGTTAATGCAATGCAAGATCGATGGCTTCCACTTTAGCATGCTAGCTGTCTGGGGATGGGGAGGGCTGTAGTTTCTTTAGCATGCTAGCTGTCTGGGGATGGGGAGGGCTGTAGTTTCTTTCTACTAGCTTAGAATTCATTAGAATAGCTGTGACTGGTATAGGCCCTTTTCTGAACTGGGTTCTTGATGTTACTGAATATATCATCATAAAGTTATAGATACTGCGAGAGTGAGGTCTATAGCCAACACCAACTCCAGACTAGAAGGAAGGACGGAAGGACGGAAGGAAGGAAGGAAGGAAGGAAGGACGGAAGGAAGGAAGGAAGGAAGGACGGACGGAAGGAAGGAAGGAAGGAAGGAAGGAAGGACGGAAGGAAGGAAGGAAGGAAGGAAGGAAGGAAGGAAGGAAGGACGGAAGGAAGGAAGGAAGGAAGGACGGAAGGAAGGAAGGAAGGAAGGAAGGAAGGAACGAACGAACGAACGAACGAACGAACGAACGAACGAACGAACGAACGAACGAACGAACGAAAAATATAATCATATTAAAAATCACAGAGTTTTGCCAATTATTTATTTTAAGGTGGGCACTTGCAATATCCCGATGGACCACCAGGTTTGGAATGGTGGCGCGGAGCAGACAGTGTGCCTTCTTCACCCTACAAATGACCGTCCCCTCGTCCTCCTCCTGGACGCTAAATGGGCTTTTTATTGCCACTGAATAATAAAGGTCCCTCCTCTTCCCTACTGGTGAGAGCTGTGTGCACGCCGCTCGACAAATAGCCCGTGTCCAAAGGCTCAGAAAGAGAAGCGTGTGTGTGTGTGTGTGTGTGTGTGTGTGTGTGTGTGTGTGTGTGTGCGCGCGCGCGCGCGCGTGCGTGCGTGCATGTGTGCCTGATTTGTACTCTGTCTTATGCAACGATAGCCGATATACAAGCTGAAAATAACCGATCTACAAGCTCACAACTTGACGCTGTAGCAACGCGGCGTGAGCTTGTAGACTGGCTATTTTTTTTGCATAAGAAGGCACTGTCTTCATATCGGAGGGAGAGAGAATGCACATAGACATGGCAGTGTGTGTGTGTGTGTGTGTGTGTGTGTGTGTGTGTGTGTGTGTGTGTGTGTGTGTGTGTGTGTGTGTGTGTGTGTGTGTGTGTGTGTTACTATGGCCCAAAGGTCCCCACAACTATAGAACTTGAGAATATGAGGGCCGTTTTGCTGGTCCCGACAATACAAAGGTTTTATGGTAAATTATATGATATTTTTTAGAATTTACAAATAGTAACGCATTCTGACAGGGCACTTGGATTAAGATTCATCTTTAGGATGATGTAAACCAAAATTAGCCGATCTACAAGCTCACAGCATTGTAGATAAATATGGCTATATATACAGGATTCGGCTCAAGGTTAAAACGCCAAAAATATCGTACAAAATGCCATTCATACAGTAAATGCCATGCATCCTAAAATGTAGATGTCCTCACAAGTATAGCATTACGAAAGCGTGTGTGTGTGCGTGTGCGTGTGTGTGCGCGCGCGCGTGTGTGCATGTGTCTGTGTGTTCTAAAGAAGCTGTGGGGGGGGGGGTTCTCTTCTAGCCTCCTTTGGAGTTTTTGTCAGCAGACAGAAATCACAGCTGTCACAGAGAGAATGGGAGCGCACTCACGCCCCTCCTCACATGCTGAGTGTGTGTGTGTGTGTGTGTGTGTGTGTGTGTGTGTGCACATGCGTGTGCGTGTGCACATGCGTGTACTGTGTATGTCTTTGTGCGTGCACATTTGCCTGCCTGCACTGCATTAAGATTCTGTCTTGTCTGTTGTTGACGCATAGTATGCTATGCATCTGTGGCTGCTGCGTGCGCGAGGGCGCGCACGACACCCGCACGCCCCCGCGCATGTGTGTGTGTGTGTGTGTGTGCCAGGAGGACAGTCGGGGCGAGTGTAATCTAAAGCTCAGTGCGTGCAGAGCAAGACCCCGTCAGTCAAACTGCACGCGAGAGAAAGGGAGAGAACGGGACGAGGGAGACGAGTCAAGTTCACCAATAACTCTTTAAACCAACAAAGAGGTGAGAGAGAAAGAGAGAGAGAGAGAGAGAGAAAGAGAGAGAGAGCGAAAGAGAGAGAGAGAGAGAGAGAGAGAGAGAGAGAGAGAGAGAGAGAGAGAGAATGCTTTGGCAATATAAGAATGCTTCTCATGCCAATAAAGTATATTTTAATTGAATTGAATTGAATTGAATTGAGACAGACAGACAGACAGACAGACAGACAGACAGACAGACAGACAGACAGACAGACAGACAGACAGACAGACAGGAGAGATAGAGAGATAGAGGAGACGGAATAGGGAGAGAGAGAGAGTGCATGGGAGGGGGAGAGGAGATGAGACAACTTTTTTTGTTTTATTTCACACAATTTCATACTGTCGATGTCGTGTGGACTTACTATTTAGATTTTGGTTTTTTAATAGTTCAACTAGCCAATCTACATCAAGACGTTGTGAGCTTTTCAGACTATTCAGAAATGGTTTTCAAAATAGTAAAAACCAAAATAATAGTCCTTGTGGTCTTGTTTTCATTTAGGCCCTATAATGCAATCAATTCATAGACTTGACATGAACAATAACAATAAAGCTGTGCATTTGTCCATTGGCCATTTACTCATACACGCCAGGCATTGATTTATGAAAGAAAACACAAGTGAAGTATGACGATAAAAGGTTTCTGCCCGACAGCAACATGACGGCGTTCTCTTTGTACTTATAGAGGTTGAAGAAAGCCGTCATGTTACTGAATCACACAGCACTGTACTGAATGGAGAGAGAGAGAGAGAGAGAGAGAGAGAGAGAGAGAGAGAGAGAGAGAGAGAGAGAGAGAGAGAGAATAAGGGGGAGGCATCACCCCCAACCCGAAAGCAGAAGCAAAATAAAATGTGAAAAGGGTGGGAATTATTCCTCAGCCTAGTAGGAAAGTGCGTGAAAGATTTCACGTAAGTTGCACGCTGCGTTCATGATTTGAGGACAGATCCGTCTTGAGTACATGACTATTGAGATACTGTGTAACGATTTGCTGGATTTTTAGACAGAATGGGAGTAACATCAAAAAATATGTTTTACAAAATTAGGCCTCCTGGTGGCGCTATAAAAGGCAGATGTGAAAAATGCAGGTCAAAGGTTTTTTCCTGTGCCTCTAGGAAGTGTGCATGAAACGTTTCACACAGATCGGTGCAGTTTTAGGTAGAAAATGTGAAAATCTGCCTCATGGTGGCGCTAAAACAGGCCGTTCTGGAAAACATTGGGGCAGAGGTTGGCCGTGGGAGTGTGTGTGCACATTTTGGCATTGACGGATTATCTGTGCCGGACGGTGTGCAAAACAGACAATAAAGACAAAGACAGATCGATCGATACATCGATGAGGGTAGGTATACCAGCTCAGTGGCCTTGTGGTTAGCGTGTATGTACACTACAGTATGTACACCAAGAGAGGGGTTCGATCCCCGGGCCGGCGTCACACGGAAGACTATAGAAATGGGCCCCAAAGCCTCCCTGCTTGGCACTCAGCATCAAGGGTTGGATTGGGGGGGGGTAAGTCCCTGTGATATTCTAGCGTCATGTCCAGGGGTTGTACTTGAACAGTACATCATGCTGCCTCACACTAGCCTGGGCACCATTTCATTTCGGGTATATGATCCGGTCGGGAGCGGATGATATCGTTATGTCATGTTGTAGTATTGTTTTGTAGTCGACAGGCAGGAACAAACAAAACGGAACGTCCTTTTCCCTCAAACCGATTTTTCTCAATAAAAGCTGCAGGCTACGAGAGCTTTTATTGTTATTCTTCCGGTTTGAGGGAAAAGGACGTTCCGTTTGATTGTTCCTGCCTGTCGACTACAAAACAATACTACAACATGACGTAACGATATCATCCGCGCCCGGCCGGATCATAATGGACTTTTGAAACAGAGTCCAGGCTTTCCTCCGAGGTGGAAAGACTGGTGAGGCGAGGTTATCACAGAAACAGGAGATAGGCTCCTAGCTGCCCTGTCTGTCCCAAGGGGCCAGTGAGGCACTCCAACGTTGAAGCACTAGGCCCTAGTGGTAAGAGGAGGGACTACAGGCGGACCTGTGGATTCATGACCGGGAAACCCCGTGCAGCTGGGCTTTAACATTGAGCGCTCGGTTGCACTTCCGCATTTGCCAACCAAAATTTGGTGGGCAAATGCGGAAGTAGACGTTTTGAGACGGTCCTTCCGGGTGCTTCAAAATGCCACTGAGCAACTTCCACTGACATGAATAGCGGAGGGGGCGGAGCTTCGCGCCAGATCAGTCTCTATCCTTTTATATACTCTATGGTCTGTCCTCATAGGATGGAGAGATAGATATGGCCGTGGTATTGGTGTTATTTTGGGAAACATCACATGGACAGGTGTGTTGCCTCACCCATCGGTGTGCTGCCTCTATGCTTCCTCGTGGGACAAAACAAACAAACACTAGTCAAAAACGCCAAAAAAATAAAGCAGCCCTACAAGCTCACAATGTGCTGCGGATGCATGTGCAACGTTATGTCGTGAGCTTGTAGGTCAGCTGTTTTCTGCGTGCGATACTGCCGTGCATAAATTAAGGCTTTAAGCCCATAATACCAGCCAGCCCAGCAGCAAACAACACAGCATTTACAAATCTCCTGAGATAATTACCAGTTACAGCCAGTCCAGGTGTGTGTGTGTGTGTGTGTGTGTGTGTGTGTGTGTGTGTGTGTGTGTGTGTGTGTGTGTGTGTGTGTGTGTGTGTGTGTGTGTGTGTGTGTGCGTGTGTTTTGCGTGCATATACTTGTGTCTTTCTTAGCATTCCTCTGCTTTTGTCTTCCACTCTTAAGTAAAAAGGGATTTGGAAAGTAAGAGCAGGTGGTGTGTGTGACTGTGTGCGTGCGTGCGTGTGTGTGTCACTCACCCCTCCCTCTATGGGACTAGCCTCCCACTTCAACTCTCCTGGTACTGTCCTTGTATCCAAGAGGGTCACTGTAAAGCAAACATGCACGCATGCGCACACGCACGCGCACACACACACACACACACACACACACACACACACACACACACACACACACACACACACACACACACACACACACACACACACACACACACACACACACACACACACACACACACACACACACACACACACACACACACATATATTTTAACACCACTTCCTTCAGTCATTTGCTTAGTTAGACCTCAATTAATCAACTCATTTTGATCCAAATGAAAGTGCAGTATTGAAGTAAAGCATTGCATTGTGGCCTCTACGGCACATATAAAACCCTATAGGGTCCCTCATATGCTTCAGGGAAAACATTAAAATAGCAGATCTACAAGCTCACAGTGCATCACGTCGGCTTGCGTTGAGAGCTTGCAGCTCGGCAATTTCCGGCAAAGACACGTAGAGCGAATACATTTTATTTTTTTATAATTATTGTGTTATAAATTATGCTGATGGTTGGATAAAAGAAAAGAAAAAGAAAAGAAAAAACATTTCTGATAACTGCATATACCGGCAGCCTACTTAGTGTAATGGGATGTCCACAATTATTATGGCTATTTAGAAGAAAACTCTAGAGATGAAGGCTACTGAATAAGAATTCTGAGTTTGAGAGAGAGAGAGAGAGAGAGAGAGAGAGAGAGAGAGAGAGAGAGAGAGAGAGAGAGAGAGAGGGGGGGGGGGGGGGGGGGGTGGATGATCTCGTCCTGCCGAAATCCCAATTCCCAAGAAAAGGAAAAGAAAAAACCTCTAGTAGTGATTCTCAATGTGTGGTCCAGGGACCTCCAGTGGTCCTTGAGGGGTTTCCACGGGGTCCCCAGCAGAATGCATTAGTGCATTAGTCTAATGCATCACAACCAGGTTAGCCACTCAATTAAAACTAATCTAGAATGTCTATTTGATAGACATTATATATATATATATATATATATATATATATATTTTTTTTTTTTTTTTAGATCCAAATCTGAAAGATTTTGTAATATTTCTGAAACACAAATCTTCATGGGGTCCACTCCCAACTGCCTGGTAGTCAGTGGCCTGGGAATGGGTACGAAAACACATTATTTTTCAGATGGGGGGTGAGGGGTCCGCCGGAGGTCCGCTGCCAACATTAGGATATCAATGTGTAGTTGATCCTCCTTGACTTATAGGCTGCCATGCAAAATGTGTGAGAACCTCTATAAAAAGGAGAACCATATAATCTCTACTACGACGTCCCCGTTCCAACTCTCCACTGGCTCTACAAGAAGACAACCCGTTTACGATGTAGGCTATACAGCAGAGCTACCGGACCGATATTCATTTTTTTGTAATCCTTTCGGTCAACGCGCGGAGTACCGGTGCGTGTGTCCAGTGAGTCCCGTGCTGCGTGGTGTGCCACACGCTCCCAAAGCTGATGTTCCAGTCAGTCAGGGCACGGTCGGTGCGTACCGACCGTGGGGAGCTCCGTCAGTGTGTCCCCAAAGAGTGACCACCAAACTGGGCAGTACCAACACGAGAAGACCGAGACGAAGCCGCTGATCGGACCCTGCAGGCATGATGTATACCGGCTCGGTCCTACTACTAATAACGCTCCATGATTTACCTTCGTTCGGCGGGTAGACCCTGGCCCGGCTGCTCGCCTCCACCACAGCGAGGAGGACCGTCCAGGACAGCAGCCTCAGCAGTAGTACGATCCATGGTGGGTTCTTCTTCCTACTCCTCCAAGCCATTAGTGCCGCCGAGCAGCGCCGAGTGGTGTCGGTGTGGTGGTGGTGGTGCTGGAGACCGTTGGCTCCGCCGCGCAACGCCGCTCTTCTTCTTCCGAATAGCAGCTCCATTCCGATGGGAGAGAGAGAGGGGAAAGTATGTGTGTGTGAATGGATCTGTGCGCCGCGCGTGTGCGCGTGGCGTGTGTGTGTGTGTGGTGTGTCTGCTGTGCTGTGCGCGCATCATCACATCACATCACGGCCGGGGCGGTCTCTCTCTCTCTCTCTCTCTCTCTCTCTCTCTCTCCACCTCTCCTAATGACAAACCAAACGCCTTACATTCTGGCCTACATCAGCATGCATAAATATATAACCTTACAACGCATGGAAGCGTGCGAGGGAGGAATAGGCGATGTGTACATTTAGCAGTTAGTCGCCTATTAATAGGCCTATAATATAAAGCATGCAGCCTAGTACAACATGCCAGCTTATCATGTCCCACATATATAGGCTATATGGCAGTGCATGTACTTTATTATCTAATACTTATCCTAATAGAAGGCTAGTTGTTATTTATATCAGATCTGTGATGTCACAGAGAGAGGAGGATAGTGTGGAAAAGCGAATCAAACATCCTAATTGACTTTAGTCTTGCCAGTGAGTGAGTGAGAGTGAGTGACTGCTCTTGAGAGTGTGACTGACTGACTGCTGCCACAACCTCTTTGTCCTGCTCGCTGAATGCAATGGCAATTTGCAAAGTGTGCCTTTAGCGCCACCCGTTGGCGTTTAGGAGAGAGACAGATGGGGAGGGAAACATTTTGGTCACGTTAGGCCTATCCTTACACTCCTACACGCGGCTACACCAGTGCTATCTTCTCAAAATGTACTTTCAAAGACCCATGTGCTGTTCCATAGACGTCTATGTTTGCTGGTTGGTTAATCATTTATATAAAAGCACTGAAGTTATCACCGGAATAGCGGCCGGCCAGGTATAGATTCAGTCGAGCTGCCAACTTGAGCTCATGGCCTACTCTCAAAGTAGGCCTATACTTGTGCGTGAGCAGAGCGCGCAACCTACTGCTGACTCGTGTCAACTTACTGTCCGCCCCTCTTCGGACACACACACACACACACACACACAAACCGTTTTAAATGACACAGATGCTGATGCCATGTGTGTGTGTCGGGATGCCAATTTTATCCAATCAGGAGAGAGAACTTCTACTGGAGACAGGATTTTAAAAAAAAATCACACCTGTGTGAAGAGAGGGGCGCTCTGGGGGAAAGAAATCACACCTGTGTGAAGTGAGGGGCGCTCTGATAATCGTATACATCATCATACAAAGGGGCACGGTGGCACAGTCGGTAGTGCTGTCGCCTCACAGCTAGAAGGTCCTGGGTTCGATTCCCGCTGTGGGCGCTGGCGGCGTGTCCTCTCCTCCGCGTCATCAGTGCCCATATCCGAGGCGGGGTTGGCGAAAGGGCCTTTCTGTGTGGAGTTTGCATGTTCTCCAAGTGTCCCCTAGCTCACAAAAAACATGCAGTAATCCTGGTCTCTAAACTGCCTCCCCTTGGCCAGCCGGGGCGGGGAAAGGAACTGGTTGGAATAACGTGTTCCTTCCATGCGCTACGTCCAACCATGGAAACTCGCCCCTGTCAGGTGTAAAGGAGCAACTTGGACACTCATGCATGAAGGAAGCATGAGTTCAAGTCCGTTGCTCTCCCCAGGTTGGGGGAGGGTGTGTAGAGCCCAGGATCCTATAGATAATTGACACAGGGGTGAAAAATGGGTTACAAAATCGTGGGATAAAAACTATGTAAAAAAAAAAAATACATCATCATACATCATGTCATTCCAGCCAATCACAATTTGTGTCCTCACCTTCGTCATCAATGTTTGCGTCAAAATTTGTTTTTTCACACACCATAGCCTCGGTACCCAGGCTTTCATTTACACAGACCACATTTCAATGCCACCACATCGGGTGACATCATTATGCACGGCTTGAATGGACATTTATTTTTGTCAAAATCATAGTTTCTCCAAGATTGTACACAAATGAAAAAAAATAAAGGGAGGCTCTGCACACTCAAATTTGTGCACAATCAATTTATCGCGAGCTTTCGTTCTATACTGACCTTCTGCAGGCATTTAGTAGACTAATGAATTAGTCCTCAAGGACCATTGGGGGTCCCTGGACCACACATTGAGAATCTACTACTATAGATGAATTGTTTCTTGTGAATTGGGATTTCGGCAGATAATTGTACAAATGAGTATTACAGGAAACAATGACCTATAGTCCTAAATGTATACTAGTGGACTCATGGTGTTAGTCAGAGTCGTGTGACATGCTGTAGGGTTTATTCCAATGTGCTGCAACATTTCTAATGATTATATTCCTGCATTAATGTAATCACTGGCCTACCTCTTCTGAGGGAAACTGGGGAGACGGGCAAGTCAGCCACTGTGCACTGGCTGCATGTATCAAGTCAGCCACTGTGCACTGGCTGCATGTATCAATGCAGCACATGGTCCAAGTCAGCCACTGTGCACTAGCTGCATGTATCAATGCAGCACATGGTCCAAGTCAGCCACTGTGCACTGGCTGCATGTATGCAGCATATGGTCCAAGTCAGCCACTGTGCACTGGCTGCACGTATGCAGCATATGGTCCAAGTCAGCCACTGTGCACTGGCTGCATGTATCAATGCAGCATATGGTCCAAGTCTGCTCCATATTTTGGGATTTCAATAATTGAACGCTACTCAGTGATGTCAGCACACATTGTGCTCTCACTCTATCTCGCACGCGCGTGCTCACTCTCTTGCGCGCGCGCGTGCGCACGCACGCACGCACGCACACACACACACACACACACACACACACACACACACACACACACACACACACACACACACACACACACTTTCTAAATCAAACATTTGCAACAGGCTATACGGACACATCGATGACTCCTGGGTGAATACACTTGATAATGATATGCATAATTTCTGGAATTATTTTATATAGCAGCCAGGTGGAGGGGGCAGCCACAAAGAAAGTCGCCCCAGGTTCGTAGCTTGGTCTTGGGGACCTGCAGGTGGCCGGCATCACTGGACCTGAGGGACCAGGACAGAACATGTGGTCTCGAGGAGGTCAGAGAGGTAGGGGCCAGGCGGGCGCCAGGTTGTGGAGTGCCTTTTAAGGTGGTGAGCAGAATTTTAAAGTGGTCTCTTTGTTTTTCACAGGCAGCAAGTGGGAGGTGGTGGAGGACCGATATGAGCAGGCGCGGGGCAGCTGAGTTTGGAACATATTTTGAACATATTGGCGTTTGTTGGAGTTTATAATGATGACGATGGCGATAGTGGAACTAATGAGGATTTGAAGTCAAACAATGTGTCGAACAGGAAAATAAAACTAGTAAACAATACTACGAAGCTGTGTAGTATCTCTCAAACCAAGGTGACTGCTGCCATTAGGTGCAGGTGCTGCTGATCATCAATAGGCTCCATCTCCATGGCATGCACAGCAGCCATATTGGACAGACATCGGGCCTCTTCTTGACTTCCTTCACTGGTCTTACCAATTATACTAATTAAGACATCTGTTCCATTCTGGTCAAACAGAGTCAGGGTGCTGATATTGTGCATGTTGGCTCACTGGAAACACTGGTACACCGTAATAGAGCGTCGCAGTCCCGCCCCCCTACCAGGGCCCAGGAAATTATTCTCCGTTCATTTTCCTCATAGACTTTTCAAAAAGTATTTATTTAAAGCCGTTTACGCCGCGGACAAAGCCAACTCTTGTCGTGACAAATCATGACAACAAACGCAATTTTTCGGGCTGAACAAATAATTAGAAAGAAGAAGAAAACGGCAGGTTACAACACTTTTTTTGTTGTTTTTCTACTTTGTAATTATTTGTTTGTTTTGTTTGTTGTCATGATTTGTCACGACAGGAGTTGGCTTTGTACGACACTTATAAGGTCTTTAAATAAATACGTTTTGAAATGTCTATGGGAAAAATGCATTGGGAACTATTTCCTGGGCCTGGCGTCGTCATCAAAGGGGGCGGGACTGGGACGCTCTAACTGACAAATGAAGCCAAATGGACACGTAAACGTTCAAACCAATATCAACCGTGTTAGCTGTGCTTGTGTGACGTCACTGGAACAACATATTTTCAGATGGGGATACTTTCATTTTTGGGGTCCTTGAAATAGTTTTGAGAACCACTGATATAGAAACAGTTTTTCAGAAAACGGGTATGATTTAAAAGACATTTGTAGAATCTGGTCTCAGTGTTACTTTACGGATGCTATGCACTGGGAAGAGTAGCGCTCTGTACCACAGGAATGATTACAGGAAAACACTTGTCTGTGTGTGTTCCCCTTAGTCATTGTGATGACAAACATTCTCCAAATAATTACACGTCTCAAAACAATCAATTAGCATCTCAAAATGAACAAGAATAACTTGGCATCTATTTTAGTAAATCGTTTTTTTGGGGACGTTTCTCATTCCTTTGAGACACCGTCATTATTTTTTAGATGTCATCATTATGATCTACACGGGATCTTTTGGGTTGTTGTTGTGTTTCTTTTCTCCATCATGGCTTTCACAAACACCAGGAAGCTCTTGGTGGCACAACAAATCTATCAATTCAAATCAATTTAAAGCAATTAAAGCAATTGATGGGACTTTACCGTTGTATATTAAAAGCTCTGCTGGATTGGAATCCTGTAACATAATTATAGGACACGCTCCAGTCACTGGCTTACACTTAAAGGTTCCAAATGTAAACACAGAACTGGGGAAAACAGACTTTTTGTTTTAGTGCCCCAACCACGTGGAATGACTTACAGCCTAAATTAAAGATCCATGCTCTCCCATTACTGTACATACGGTCAATTTAAATCTTTGCTTGCAGACTTACCCCAACGTGTCTGCAACTGTTTTTAACACATTTTGGGTGGGAACCCCTTTTGGTGTTTTAAACATTGTTGTAATTTAGCTATTGGAAAATAGCAGATCTACAAGCCACTCTGTGGCGCACTACGAGCTTGTAGGTCTGCTATTTTTGAAAAATCTAAAAATGTATTTTGTAGAAAACTGGAGGATTTAGAAGAATTTCTTTAAATGTCGACGTCAGGCCAAAATGGGTTAAACATGTATTAGATCACACAATGAGTAAATGTACTTGCTGTTCTGTTTTGTTTTTGTTTATTGCTTTGAAAATGTTGTATTATGTTGTACTGTATCTCGACGACACTGCAAATGAGGGGAAACATCAATGTCTCTCGGGAATAAATAAAGGTTTGAATGAATGAATGAATCTGCAAGCATGTAGAGGCTGGTGCAACAACACCAAGCATGTAGAGACTGGTGCAACAACACCAAGCATGTAGAGGCTGGTGCAACAACACCAAGCATGTAGAGGCTGGTGCAACAACACCAAGCATGTAGAGGCTGGTGCAACAACACCAAGCATGTAGAGACTGGTGCAACAACACCAAGCATGTAGAGACTGGTGCAACAACACCAAGCATGTAGAGGCTGGTGCAACAACACCAAGCATGTAGAGACTGGTGCAACAACACCAAGCATGTAGAGACTGGTGCAACAACACCAAGCATGTAGAGACTGGTGCAACAACACCAAGCATGTAGAGGCTGGTGCAACAACACCAAGCATGTAGAGGCTGGTGCAACAACACCAAGCATGTAGAGGCTGGTGCAACAACACCAAGCATGTAGAGACTGGTGCAACAACACCAAGCATGTAGAGGCTGGTGCAACAACACCAAGCATGTAGAGGCTGGTGCAACAACACCAAGCATGTAGAGACTGGTGCAACAACACCAAGCATGTAGAGACTGGTGCAACAACACCAAGCATGTAGAGACTGGTGCAACAACACCAAGCATGTAGAGACTGGTGCAACAACACCAAGCATGTAGAGGCTGGTGCAACAACACCAAGCATGTAGAGGCTGGTGCAACAACACCAAGCATGTAGAGGCTGGTGCAACAACACCAAGCATGTAGAGGCTGGTGCAACAACACCAAGCATGTAGAGGCTGGTGCAACAACACCAAGCATGTAGAGACTGGTGCAACAACACCAAGCATGTAGAGACTGGTGCAACAACACCAAGCATGTAGAGGCTGGTGCAACAACACCAAGCATGTAGAGACTGGTGCAACAACACCAAGCATGTAGAGACTGGTGCAACAACACCAAGCATGTAGAGGCTGGTGCAACAACACCAAGCATGTAGAGGCTGGTGCAACAACACCAAGCATGTAGAGGCTGGTGCAACAACACCAAGCATGTAGAGACTGGTGCAACAACACCAAGCATGTAGAGACTGGTGCAACAACACCAAGCATGTAGAGACTGGTGCAACAACACCAAGCATGTAGAGACTGGTGCAACAACACCAAGCATGTAGAGGCTGGTGCAACAACACCAAGCATGTAGAGGCTGGTGCAACAACACCAAGCATGTAGAGGCTGGTGCAACAACACCAAGCATGTAGAGACTGGTGCAACAACACCAAGCATGTAGAGACTGGTGCAACAACACCAAGCATGTAGAGGCTGGTGCAACAACACCAAGCATGTAGAGACTGGTGCAACAACACCAAGCATGTAGAGACTGGTGCAACAACACCAAGCATGTAGAGGCTGGTGCAACAACACCAAGCATGTAGAGGCTGGTGCAACAACACCAAGCATGTAGAGGCTGGTGCAACAACACCAAGCATGTAGAGGCTGGTGCAACAACACCAAGCATGTAGAGACTGGTGCAACAACACCAAGCATGTAGAGGCTGGTGCAACAACACCAAGCATGTAGAGACTGGTGCAACAACACCAAGCATGTAGAGGCTGGTGCAACAACACCAAGCATGTAGAGACTGGTGCAACAACACCAAGCATGTAGAGACTGGTGCAACAACACCAAGCATGTAGAGACTGGTGCAACAACACCAAGCATGTAGAGGCTGGTGCAACAACACCAAGCATGTAGAGGCTGGTGCAACAACACCAAGCATGTAGAGGCTGGTGCAACAACACCAAGCATGCAGAGGCTGGTGCAACAACACCAAGCATGTAGAGACTGGTGCAACAACACCAAGCATGTAGAGACTGGTGCAACAACACCAAGCATGTAGAGGCTGGTGCAACAACACCAAGCATGTAGAGACTGGTGCAACAACACCAAGCATGTAGAGGCTGGTGCAACAACACCAAGCATGTAGAGGCTGGTGCAACAACACCAAGCATGTAGAGGCTGGTGCAACAACACCAAGCATGTAGAGGCTGGTGCAACAACACCAAGCATGCAGAGACTGGTGCAACTACTGGTGCAACAACACCAAGCATGTAGAGGCTGGTGCAACAACACCAAGCATGTAGAGGCTGGTGCAACTACTGGTGCAACAACACCAAGCATGTAGAGGCTGGTGCAACTACTGGTGCAACAACACCAAGCATGTAGAGGCTGGTGCAACTACTGGTGCAACAACACCAAGCATGTAGAGGCTGGTGCAACTACTGGTGCAACAACACCAAGCATGTAGAGGCTGGTGCAACTACTGGTGCAACAACACCAAGCATGTAGAGGCTGGTGCAACAACACCAAGCATGTAGAGGCTGGTGCAACAACACCAAGCATGTAGAGGCTGGTGCAACTACTGGTGCAACAACACCAAGCATGTAGAGGCTGGTGCAACAACACCAAGCATGTAGAGGCTGGTGCAACAACACCAAGCATGTAGAGGCTGGTGCAACAACACCAAGCATGTAGAGGCTGGTGCAACAACACCAAGCATGTAGAGGCTGGTGCAACAACACCAAGCATGTAGAGGCTGGTGCAACAACACCAAGCATGTAGAGGCTGGTGCAACTACTGGTGCAACAACACCAAGCATGTAGAGGCTGGTGCAACAACACCAAGCATGTAGAGGCTGGTGCAACTACTGGTGCAACAACACCAAGCATGTAGAGGCTGGTGCAACTACTGGTGCAACAACACCAAGCATGTAGAGGCTGGTGCAACTACTGGTGCAACAACACCAAGCATGTAGAGGCTGGTGCAACAACACCAAGCATGTAGAGGCTGGTGCAACAACACCAAGCATGTAGAGACTGGTGCAACAACACCAAGCATGTAGAGACTGGTGCAACAACACCAAGCATGTAGAGGCTGGTGCAACAACACCAAGCATGTAGAGGCTGGTGCAACAACACCAAGCATGTAGAGACTGGTGCAACAACACCAAGCATGTAGAGGCTGGTGCAACAACACCAAGCATGTAGAGGCTGGTGCAACTACTGGTGCAACAACACCAAGCATGTAGAGGCTGGTGCAACAACACCAAGCATGTAGAGGCTGGTGCAACAACACCAAGCATGTAGAGACTGGTGCAACAACACCAAGCATGTAGAGGCTGGTGCAACAACACCAAGCATGTAGAGGCTGGTGCAACAACACCAAGCATGTAGAGGCTGGTGCAACAACACCAAGCATGTAGAGGCTGGTGCAACAACACCAAGCATGTAGAGGCTGGTGCAACAACACCAAGCATGTAGAGGCTGGTGCAACTACTGGTGCAACAACACCAAGCATGTAGAGGCTGGTGCAACTACTGGTGCAACAACACCAAGCATGTAGAGGCTGGTGCAACAACACCAAGCATGTAGAGACTGGTGCAACAACACCGCATGACGGCCCTTAAGAACGAAAAGAGTTTAGATGTTAACATCGTGCTCGTAGGCTCTCGCCCAAGATTGCACAAAGCAACTAACAGCGTCCATTAGTAGGCGAGAACATGGCCAGAAGCAAGGATGCCAGGACCGTGGTCCCTCCTCCTTACGTACGCTCCGTCATACAACGGATACAATACGTGGGAAAACGGCTGATTTACAAGCTCAAAATGTGTCGTGTCTACAACGCGCGTGTGAGCTTGTAAATCGGCGGAATTCCTTGCTCTAAGTATAGAGATCAGGGCTTCCGTTGAAGCGAGGCAAGCCGAACCAAAGTGCGTGGGGACACACATGGCCCGTTGTAGGACAGAGACAAAGGACTTGATGACCCTGTCCTCCTACACCGTCCCTCTCTCTCAAAGACCACGGCGAAAAACCTCGCTCCTGGTTTACAGAGAGCGCAAGCTCTCTTTCACAATGAAATCTGTCCCCCATCTGCTGCTGCCGTGTGTCGTATTGAACATTAGAGCGGGGTACGGTGCAGATGCTTCTGGCCCTGTTGATCGTGGCTCCTTGTTAATCTTGTCCACCGTTAGCCAGGAAGCCAGGTGACATCTGCTTCCCGATGACCCTCTTATTTAAACTAAATTGAGAGAGAGAGAGAACACTCATTTATAAGTGAGTGTGAATAGAGAGGGTCTTTTCTTGGCTTACGCTCAATGTGTTTTGGACTGAAGGGCGATTTCGGGCGGGGTGTTTTAAAGTGAGCGATTGTACGATTGTGGTGTGTGCGCGCACGTGTGTGTGTGTGTGTGTGTGTGTGTGTGTGTGTGTGTGTGCGCACACGTAAGTGTGCGTACACGTGTAATGCGCTGGTGAGTCGGTCTCCAACGCGCTTTGTGTCGCCGCCGTTGCTACGTCGAAACAATCTCGAACCCCCCGTTAGGCTCCATAATAGACGCAGGAAGAGCATCTGGCGCTTTGAGACGCCAAAGCAATCTCCCCTTGCATCGACCTGCCACTCAGACCCCCCCCCCTCCCCCCATCCGCCATAATGCCGTCTTTTTATTTTTTTAACGTTCTCATTCTCCTCCAATCGCCACAGCAGACTGCGCCGGCACAAAGGCCCAATTAGCCAGGAGGGCGGAGGGACGCCATTCGCCCGGGAGCCGGGCTGGGCCAATCGCGGCCCGGCACTGAGGGGAGGAGGTATACGAGAAAGGCTGAGGCGCAGGTGGGAGGAGGAGGAGGTGGTGCATCGCGACGGGGCGGAGGAGGAGTCGGAGGCTAGTGGCGGTGACAGCGGACGGAGAACAGGCTCGTTGTTTCTCCGGCCATTTGTGTCACGGGACGTTTCGATGATTGATGACCGTTGGGATGTTGTTGGGACCATTCTCTTCCCCTGAGGTTCCCAGCTCCTCTGGAGGAGGAGGCTCCACGCCGGACCCCCCGTCAGCCTCGGACCCCGACCCACCACCACCACCACCACTATACCTTGAAGTTTGGCCCATTGGCCCTGCGCCACACAGCACAGCACAGCTGTGTGGCGTAGCACAGCTACACACACACACACACACACACACACACACACACTTAGACTTTTTGTTTGGCTCGGGGGCCCTGGATAGCTACATCTGTATTGTGATTCACTATATATAGTCTATTGAACCGGCTGTGTGTTGCTGTGCACCCCAAGCAGGAAACAAAATCAAATAGTGTAAAAAATACTTTTAATACAGTGTAGAGTATAAGACTGCAAGTGGTGAGTGAGTGTGTGCGTGTGTGTGTGTGTGTGTGTGTGTGTGTGTGTGTACGTGCGTTTGTGTGTGTGGGCGCCTGGGCGTGAGGTGTGTGGGCGGCCGAGACAGACGAACAAAGGAGGAAGGGATGAGAGGAGATGAGGAGAGAGGAGAGTTGCCACGGAGGGGATTTGGTTGAGGAGGAGGAAGAGGAGGAGGAGGGGGGGGGGGGGGGGGGGGGGGGGGTTGAGGAGGAGGAAGAGGAGGAGGAGGAGGGGGAGGAGGGGGGGGGTTGAAGGAAAGAGACCTAGCTTCCCTCAAAGAGCAGAAATAATGCTTCTTAAATTGTTTTTTAAAAGGCTATATGATCCGTTCACATGTGAGCTTGTAGATCTACCGTTTTTGTCAAAGACATTTGGGTGTCCATCTTGCCTTATCCCTAAACTTATTTACCTTTTTTTTTACTATTTTAAAACATTTAAAAATAGTTCAACTAGCCAATCTACATTGACACGTTGTTAGGTTGTAGATCGGCTAATTGTACTATTTTAAAATGTTTTAACCCATTCTGGGTGGGAACCCCTTTTGGTGTTAGCATTATGTTACGCTTTAGATATTGAAAAATAGCAGATCTACAAGCTCATAGCTTGTAGGTCTGCTATTTTTGAAAAATCGAAGAATGACTGACATAGAAACATAGCTTTTTCAGAAAACTGTCAGGATGTAGAAGACATTTTTAGAATCTGATCTCAGGTCAAAATGGGTTTTTAAAATAGTAAAAAATTGCAAATAAGTTAGGGATAAGAGGTAAGGGGTGGCACAAGATCTAGGGCTTGGTGTAGAGAGAGAGAGAGCGAGAGAGAGAGGGGGGAGGATATCTTTTTGAGAATTGAGAAAGTATAGAGGGTTTACGTGCCGTTAAGGTTTCTTCATAACCATTCCAATAAATGCCAAGTTGGTCTGAAAGGTTATTATTTCTGGAACAAAAATAAACAAATCTTCACTTTGGATTCCAGCTGGCACCTTATATTTGTCTTCTCTCTCTCCTCCTGGAAGAGGCTGATGGGAGTGCGTTGTGACTTGGCCGTCGCACGCAGCCTGGCTACGTGACGATGGCACGCATGCATGCATGATGCAGGCACCAAAGAGACGCTCCTCATTATTCACAGCGGGCTGTGTGACAGATAACGGCCGAGCACTGAGAAATACAAAGTGTTTATTTAAGTCTAGTGGAAATAACATGACCTGTAAGTGTTAATTTGGTTCAATTAGGACTCTGGATTTTGCAGTGCAGCTGTGTTTTTTTTTGCTTTTTTTTGTCTAAGGTCAGTAGTAGTGTGTTTTGTGGAGAGCTGAGATTCCTTTTAATTCCAAGGACCCTCAGTTTGAGATATGCACTAGGAAAGTCAAAGTCATACGATTTGTCACACACGTTACCGCAGTGAAATTTGTTCTCCGCATTTGACCCATCTCTTGGAGCAGTGAGCCGCAGCCAAGGAGCGTGTGAGCTACAGCCGTGCCGCGCTCGGGAATCATTTGATTAGTAGATGCTGAGTGCCAAGCAGGGAGGCATTGGGTCCCATTTTTAGTCTTTGGTATGACCCGGCCGGGGATCGAACCCCGACCTCCCAGTTTCAGGGCGGACACTCTAACCACAAGGCCACTGTCTGGAAAATAGTGATCCTTGTGCGTCTGGCCAAATCTTTTATTTGGTCATGGATATAGTTGTCACGGTCACAGACTTTGCTCATCTAGATGTTGTTTTTTTCTATGTTATGTTCTACTTGTTTTGATTCTATGTTCTGCTTATCTAGATGTTGCATTTCTAATGTTCTAGTTGTTATGGTTCTATGTTCATGTCTTCCCCAGGTGTTCCTCATGTGTAATAATCAGCCCTCCTGTGTATATGCGTCTTGCTCCCCAGTCAGTCCTTGTCGGTTCATTGTTTGGTGTCACTGCTTTAGCTATAGTTTGTATTTGTGATTTCTGTTCTATTGTTTATTAAATTCCCAAGATGGGTTTTGAACTCTAATTCTGTCTCGCTGTCCTGCGTTTGGGTCCTCATCACCACCACCAGATCGTCATGTGTTTGGGTCCTCATCACCACCACCAGATAGTGCCAATATACTGTAGCATACTGAAGAACGTACAATACGGTCTGTAATCCACGCATCTCAAGAACCGTGCGACTGACCGACTCCAAAGTTCGCCCACACACATCGAGCCGGTTCGGATGTAGGCGGTATATACGATGTCCAGAACCGCCAGAAAAAGGCTCTGGCCACCCATGGCCCAAATGAGACAATGTGTTTGCCATGTCAACCCCAGCCCTTTCTTTTTTTCCGTCCATTTTTAAATGTTGTAATGTATATATTCAACTAAACACAACTATATTAAATGATCAGGATGAATGACCTGAATTGCACAAGACATTGCATAAAAAATAACATCAATACAGAGAGGCGTTTAACCCATTTTGTCCTGAGATCAGATTCTATAAATGTCTTCTACATCCTGACAGTTTTCTGAAAAAACTATGTTTCTATGTCAGTCGACCTTCGATTTTTCAAAAATAGCAGACCTACAAGCTATGAGCTTGTAGATCTGCTATTTTTCAATAGCTAAAGCATAACATAATGCTAACACCAAAAGGGGTTCCCGCCCCAAAATGGGTTAACCCATTCTGAGCGGGAACCCCTTTTGGTGTTTTAAAGCATTATGTTATGCTTTAGCTATTGAAAAATAGCAGATCTACAAGCTCATAGCTTCTAGGTCTGCT